>NC_089745.1:8968417-8988417 GCF_040412425.1 Macrobrachium rosenbergii | reverse complement strand
CAGGACATAAAAATGTTAATAACTTTATTTTATCCAGGACATAAAAATTTTTAATAACTTTATTTTATTCAGGACATAAAAATGTTAATAACTTTATTTTATTCAAGACATAAAAAATGTTAATAACTTTATTTTATTCAGGACATAAAAAATGTTAATAACTATTTTATCCAGGACATAAGAAAAAGAAAAAGCTTTCTCCTAACATAAACTTTCAAACATTTTCAAGACTGATTTTTTATTTATATTCTAAGTAATGATATACCCTCTCCTATCTTTAAATTCTGCCCCATCTTGGGATACCCAGTGCCAAACGGAGAGTGGCACTCCTAACCCACTTGGGCATAAAACCAGATACTTTAAGGAATTAAGAAACAAAAATTAAAATTTATGTCTTCCATAACAAAAGGCACTCAGACGTCCAACCTTATTTGGAAAGGTTTACGAACCAACGCATATAAAGGGATGAAAAAAAAAAAAAAAATTTTTCCAAAATTATTCCTTTTGTAACAAAACTCTTACTTTGATCTTAACAGACAACTAACCTTCTTTGGAGGGGATTTACGAACCAGCGGGCATAAAAGACCTGAACAAACTCCCACAAGAAAGCTTTTCGATATGATTTCTTCTTCTTGCAGTCACCAGAAAAAGCTGTTCACTCTGCCTTCCAAAAACTCGTCCATTAAAAACCTTTCGCCGATCTGGAAGGGGTTAAAATCCGTCCCTTTCATCCACAAGCAATCGAATATAAAGACCAAAGAAAAAAAAAAAGGAGAAGAGGACATCCCGATGTCCTTTGGAGCGAAATGGAAGAGAGGACCCGCGAGAAAGGAAAGCGGTCCTTCAGCTGATCAATCAGCGCAGGACTCCTTCCATTAACCTTTGCAATAAAGTCCTTTCAGTGGTCAAGTTCGTCCCCCTCCGCCTCTCTTCCTGAGGATTCCGCCCGACCTGCTACATTGAGGGGAAGGGGGCGGGGGAGGGGGAATGTCGCTTTCAAGCGTCCACCTTAAGCAATGCTCTCTCTCTCTCTCTCTCTCTCTCAATCATGGAACTAAGCCACTAACAAAGTGCATAACGACCTCCTAACCCTAGACATTAATGGGGGACAAGATGCGACGCTCTAAAAAAGGACAAAAGATGGCTGGAGGGAGGGGAGGGAGGGAGGGGGAGGGAGAGGGAAGGGTGAAGACTTCAGAAGGAGGAGGAGGAGGAGGAGGAAACAAGACATAAGTAAAACAGAAGAAAAATCGAGAGAGAGAAGAACTGAACACGACCATGCTTAATCGTTTATTCCTTTCTCATTCTTCACCATCATCATCATCACCACCACCACCACCACCTCCTCCTCCTACTTCTTGTAGAATCGAGGAGGAGGAGGAGGAGGAGGAGGAGCGAGAGACTCCTATAAGAATTCCACGGACTTCTTCTGAAGTCTTATGAAACCGAAACTTGACTTGCTGGCTACCACGTAAGGCTCTTTAAAGGGCACAAATCTCGCATCACATTCTTTCCTACCAACTAACTGCCTCCTCCGGGGTCCCTACCCCCGAAACCCTTGACCCCCGTCATATCCCCTCTCACGACGAGGAATAGGAGGAAGAGGAGAAGTGGAAAAAAAGCGACGACTACGACAAAACCGACAAGGAAGTCACCGAAGAGGCAAGGAGGTTTCCAATTGCAATGCGACGAACACCACACCTAAGGAATTCCACTATTGTTCGGGAAGACGCGTCGAGACCCAAGCAAAGGATTCTTGACTCTGTCCCCGTCTGCTGTCAAAAAAATACTCTGGAATGGACGGGGAAGAAGAAGAAGAAGAAGAAGAGAGAGAGAGAGAGAGAGAGAGAGAGAGAGAGAGAGAGAGAGAGAGAGAGAGAGAGAGAGAGAGAGAATTCGAAGATGAAAACGGGCAACACATCAAAAAATGGCATTTAAACTCACTGGTAAAGACGCAAGCGAAAGAAAAAAATCTTATTGAATATCTTACGCATGGTTTCACAGAGATTTGGTGAGGTTTACCTCGTCGAGGCCCTCCTCTTTCGATAGCATCCAAGAGAGAGAGAGAGAGAGAGAGAGAGAGAGAGATTCACCTGATGATCACCTAATGATCGACTTCACCTCACCAAACGGTGGAAGGCGACTTCGTCGAGGCCTTCCTCTTTTGAGGGCAACAGAGAGAGAGAGAGAGAGAGAGAGAGAGAGAGAGAGAGAGAGAGAGAATTTACCTAATGATCGGCTTCATCCCACGAGAGGTGGGAGATTACCTCGTCGAGGTCCTCCTCCTCTGTGAGGACTAAGATACACCAACTGCAATTATTGAAAGCAATAATGTTGTACCTGACGTCGGGATCGAACGCAAGGTGTCAGAGCTCGTTAGAATTACGCCCTGTATTACGGTCGCTGAAATGCCCAATGGCACACTACATCTTGGCTCATCAGGTAGGATATCCAGAAACCTAACTTATGCTTAAATATAATTACGAGAGTTCATCCGTAATAGTTGAGGTACAGTGAGGCAGACAATTCCACACGGTAGAGGCCGTGATTGCAAATGTTGATCTTTGATCAACCTAGGCTGGGTTATGGTATAGAATAGAATATAGAATTTAGGCTAAACGCCAAGCGCTGGGACCTTTGAGGTCATTCAGCTCTGAAGGCGTTATGATACAGTGGAAGATGAGGTAGAAAACATCTGACACCAGTTCTAGGATTTCGCTTTACTCTCATGACGGAATAAGGGAGAGAGAAAAAAAGAGCAGAACGACAAACAAGTCAAAGTATACAAAACGGAACACAATTTCATAAAGTATTCTCAGCAATCCATCTCCCTTTCATTTGTTGCAGCATAAGCTTTATGCAGTTGTATATGACATGTCTTTGACTGAAAAGGAAAATTCCAAATGGCTTGTGCCATTAAACTATTTATACAATAAACTACAACAACAAGGTATGGGTGACGGACAAAGAGACAGACAGGCGGTTAAACTGGAGAACAAACTAAAGTTACCTGATTTTGAAAGGGAGTAATATGTAGTATACATCATTATGATTAATAATAATAATAATAATAATAATAATAATAATAATAATAATAATAAGAAGAAGAAGAAGAAGAAGAAGAAGAAGAAGAAGAAGAAGAAGAAGAAGAAGGAAACAAAACAAGTTAATACGAAATTCAGGATAAGAAGAGAGAGAGAGAGAGAGAGAGAGAGAGAGAGAGAGAGAGAGAGAGAGAGAGAGAGACTTCAATCTGACGGGAGGAATTAAAATGTATAAATCAAGCACGTGTGAATTATGAGAGTTTCGGGGGTCATAAAGTGAAGACGAGATAAGTAAGTGAAATACGGCCGGCCAATGATAATCCCCCAGTTCTTCTCAAGACACACACGTAATCATTACACGCCAGAGAGAGAAAGAGAGAGAGAGAGAGAGAGAGAGAGAGAGAGAGAGAGAGAGAGGGAATGTTACCAAAAGTTAGTTGTCAAATGCAGACGTCACGAGAGAGAGGGAGAGAGAAAGAGAAAGAGAGAAGGGGAGGGAAATAAATACTCAGATTACTGTTTTTGTTTCTGATATTTGTTACAAATTTGCAAGCTGGCTAATCGTTACCAAATCTGAACTCGTCTCATTTCAGGTCTACACTGAAAGCATACGTTAAAAATAAACACATATAAATAATAACAAAACAGCAAGAACAAAATGGCCACCTGAAAAAAATAGATGTCTTTAAACACCTCTGTTGCAAGGCCATGCAATAGTGACAGTTCAGAAATGATAAAATAAAAGATACAATGGAAAATTCAAAAGAAAAAAAACCATAAAAGGCATATACCTTGTATGAGCAGCAATATCTGACAGCAAGCACAAATGATAAATTTCAGCGTTCATCAAAATCCCACATAAGTATTAATGGACCGAAAAAATTTAAAATAAAAATAAATATCACAATAATATGGAAAATTACAGCAGGGCGACCTTTCAATTATCTTCGTATTTCCTCAATCTCTTTCTCTCCTAAAATTCCCTTCGTTTTTAAGCCTTTCAGGAATGCATGAAGAAGGGACAGGTGTAGGGATAAGAGAGGATAATGGGGGAGGGGGAGGGGAGGGGAAGGGAGAGGGGACGGAGAAACGTAGTGGAAACAGCCAGGACCAAGGAGACACAAATGGCTCCTTTTACATATGCAAATTAATGTGGGGGGGAGGAGGGGGCCGGGAGGGAGGAGGCGGGCCCCAAGTCCTATATTCTTTTGATCGTAAATGCAAAAGACGCCGCCTATTTACACATTTAAAATCCCAAAAAGGCCCAGTACTACATGTTAAGCTGCGAATAAATAAATATAAACATACGAGCGTTAAAGGGTCGGGAGGGGAAAGATCATCGTTTTGCGAAGGGGGAGGGAGGAGAGGAGAGGGGAGAGGAGGAAACAGTGCAGTGGCGTCACGTAAGTGTTATAGAATTATTCAATAACCATAACCGTTCAAACCCATGTTAGACGTCAGTCAGCAAGGGCATTCGGACACAGTTATCGAAATTATCAACAAAAGACAATAACGAGTTATTTTCTAATCAGTGGAGATTTGGTAAACTCCTCCCAGAGAGAGAGAGAGAGAGAGAGAGAGAGAGAGAGAGAGAGAGAGAGAGAGAGCATCCCTAAGAAGTTTAACTATCAATGAACAGATACTTAAGTCCCTCCTCGATGGAGATGAGGAAGGGGGGAGGGGGAGGGGCCGAGGAGGACACTAATGCCCCCTTAACACGCCGTCCGACCATTATTCCTGGAGGAGAGCGGCCGCCGAAGGAGCTCCTTTACTCCGAGGGGAACCACCACCACCACCACCACCACCACCTTCCTTCCCCCTCCCCCTCCCGCTACCCCTACCCCTTCGGGTACTCATTCCCTGCTGCCGTTTATTTAAAAGAAAAATAAACATCGACCTCAATCACTGCAATTACCACTTTAACGGCGCGTTGGGTTTGGGCGATGAGGGCCGTCCAAGGCCCGGGTCCTTTTCTCCTCTTTTCTTTCGTCTCCTCCAATTATCTCCTCTTACCTGAATATTCCACCTCCTTCTCTTCCTCTCCTCCTCCTCCTCCTCTACTTCCTTCTCCTTCTCCTTCCATTCCTCCTCCTCCTCTTCTTCATCCTATTCCGTGTTCTTTGTCTTGGCCAATGATACTCTCTCTCTCTCTCTCTCTCTCTCTCTCTCTCTTCCAACTGGAAGAAAATAATTCGTTCCAGCAACGTACCAACATTTACAGCCCCAATTGTTCAACGTCCCCATTTTAATAATGCCCGTCTTTTTTTTCTTTTTTTTTCCAATTCCGTCGTCTTCCATCATGCTCCTATCTTCCCCTTCCATCTTCCCTCGTTCTTTACCATTTTTCTTACTTTTCGCAGCGAACATCATCTCTTAATTCATCTTCCCTCCTCCTCCTCCTCATCCTCATTCCTTCTGCTTACACCACATCCTCGCCCCGAGAAACAATGAACAATCTCTTTACACGCGGGAAAAAACACAGCCCTTCCAACTCACTTGTTTTTCGCGTCTGCAGAAATCTAAATTTCGGGCTAAAGCACATATTCACCCCTTCTCTCTCTCTCTCTCTCTCTCTCTCTCTCTCTCTCTCTGTCTGAAACTTCTACCCGTTAGCAATTAGGGTTTTTTACATTTTCTTAATTTTAGACAGGTTTTTATTTTGATTCTTTTTTTTATTAGAAGTCAAAAGTCTTAGTCTCTCTCTCTCTCTCTCTCTCTCATCTCTCTCTCTCTCTCACACACACACACAAGTTTTATATATATATATATATATATATATATATATATATATATATATATATATATATGTAATTATATATATATATAAATATATGTAATTATATATATATATATATATATATATATATATATATATATATATATATATATATATATATATATATATATTATATACACACACACACAATTCATGGTTTTGCTTCAAGCCTTCCTACACGAGAACTCTGCTCTTCCTCTCATAATGCTACTTATTAATCCTCTGCATTCCGTTGAAACCTTCTTTCACAAGGAATCTCTCTCTCTCTCTCTCTTTCTCTCTCTCTCTCTCTCTCTCTCTCTCTCTGAGATACATTTAAGGATCCATCGTTTCATCTCTCCATAATCTTAATCACCCTTCCCATCACCATCCGCTTGGTAAACCTGGACCCCTCTCTCTCTCTCTCTCTCTCTCTCTCTCTCTCTCTCTCTCTCTCTCTCTTCTTTATCTTTTGCTCAGCTTTTATTTTTCTCTCACCTGTTATTACCTCTCTCTCTCTCTCTTCTTTATTTTTTGCTCTGCTTTTGTTTTTCCCTCACCTGCTATTACACCTCTCTCTCTCTCTCTCTCTCCTTTATTCTTTTTCTCTCTCTCTCTTTCCTCGTTACTCTTCGTTTGCTGCTTCGATTCTCAATTCTCATCCCGTTTTATGGAATTTACGGGGTGGCAGCCTTCACTTTATTCTCTTGTCTCTGTCTCTCTCTCTTTCTCTCTCTGTCCCTCGTCTTTGCTGTGTTATTCCCTTCCTACTCCTCGTTAACTTTCGGTTCTTTTTCTCCTTTAATCGAAAACTGTTTTTTTTTTTTATTTCTCAATTTCCTCTTTTTCAATTTAATTCAAGTATTTTTCCGCCTTATTCATATTCTTCGTGTTTCTTCCGTTCTGCCTACTGTTCCTTCCCTTTCTTTTATGTGTGTGTATCTTTCTCATTCGCTTCTTCCTTCTCTTATTCTTCATCTCCCAATCATTACCTCCTCATCCTCCTCCTTCATTACTCATTACTTTCCATTTACCCCTTTTTACTCTTGGTCAACGCTTTCTCCTTTTATTTCCTCTTGCTCTTCTTTTTCCTCCCACCCTCACTTCTCCCTTCCCTCGTTTTTATCGCATCAGTCATTTCTTCCTCCATCTGCTGCTATCATCACCCTATTCTTCTCATGCACGAACTCCTTTCCTCGCTTCTTCTTCTTCTTCTTCTATTCAATTACCTCCTTTCTTCACTCTCCCATTCGATCTTCACTCTTCATTACCAACGTTGCTTATTCCTCCTCCTCATTCTCTCCCTCCTCCTCTTCCTCCTTCTCCTCCACTTCCTCCTCATCTCTTTTTCAGCTACCTCCTTTCTTCACTCTCCCATTCTCCCTATCTTCACTTTTCACTACCAACCTTCCTCCTCCTCCTTCTCCACCTCCTCCTCCTCCTCCTCCTCCTATTCAATTACCTCCATTCTTCACTCTCCCATCCTCCCTATCTTCACTTTTCATTACCAATCTTACTCCTTCCTCCACCACCTCCTGCTCTTCCTCCTCTTCCTCCTCCTCCTCCTCCTCCTCTTCCTCCTCCTCCTCTTCCTCCATCTCCCCAGTTCCATCTGCCATGCAACGCATGTCCTGGAGCGACACCCAACAATTTTCAATTTGGTTAATTATAGTTTTCAGAGAGACGGATTTACATAATTGCCTTCCGTTTGTATATATACATGAATACGGTCTGATCTGATGACGGTCTTCCAGCCCTTAAAACACACACACATATACATACGCACATACATCCATACACACACACACAACAACTCGGCGGACTTTTGTCAAAACACGCTACACACCCGAAACGCATACACAGGTAAAGTTAAGAAACGAAGAATGATGGTGACTGGAGTATGCGAGGGAGAAATACGACATGAAAGAAATTGAATATATGCTGTGTGTGTATATATATATATATATATATATATATATATATATATATATATATATATATATAAACATTATAACACAAATGTTGTTTAGTATCCAATTCGCTCTACCTCAGAAATAATATATAAAGAATTGGATATTAAACGACATTTATAGCTTAATTATTGTATATAAATCACAGTGACGATAAAAATAAAATTACATATATATATATATATATATATATATATATATATATATATATATATATAAATATATATATATATATATATTATATATATATATATATATATATATATATATATATATATATATATATATATATATATATATATAGAGAGAGAGAGAGAGAGAGAGAGAGAGAGAGAGAGAGAGAGAGAGAGAGAGAGGTGTACACAAAAACGCCACGAGAAAAACAAGTTGGGTGAAAAATAAAACAGCGCAAAAAACGAATCTTGAAAACACTCACGAGCAACAAAAAGAATATGACAACGATTTTATAAAAAAAAAAAAAAACATAATGTTCGCTTTGCTATACCAACATGCAATTGTAAACAGCCTGCCCACAACTGGCTACTACATGAAGGAGGAGAGAAAAAAAAAAAAGTAAAAGTAATAAAAAGAAAGACCAAAAGCGATGATTACCCACGCCTTTTAAGGCTGCGCCAATGATAACTCCTCGCCTGACTTTTATATTTGTCATTATCTTAACCGACTGTGATATAGTTATGCTCGGGAGAATATAACAACCACACCAAACCTCGCCACCAAAATGGGAGGGAGGAAAATAAAAATCTCATTTCCAGATTATGCTGAAAGAGAAGGTTAAGATCTCGGCGGAATCTCATCCCCGGTTGGTGTTGGAGGAGACGAGGTACGATTTTCTTACCACTTGATGCTGAGGGAGGAATCTCATCCCCACGTTATACTGGAGAAAAGGAGGTAAGATTTTCTTACCACCTGATGCTGATGGAGGAATCTCATCCCCACGTTATACTGGAGAAAAGGAGGTAAGATTTTCTTACCACTTGATGCTGAGGGAGGAGATGGAATCTTATTCCCAGTTGATGCTGGAGGAGACGAGGTAAGATTTTCTTACCACTTGATGCTGAGGGAGAACATCATCCCCACATAACACTGTAGAAAAGGAGGTAAGATTTTCTTACCACCTGATGCTGATGGAGGAATCTCATCCCCACATAATACTGGAGAAAAAGAAGTAAGATTTTCTTGCCACTTGATGCTCAGGGAGGAATCTCATCCCCACATAACACTGGAGAAAAGGAGGTAAGATCTCAGCTGTTGCTGAGGGAGGAGGTGGAATCTCAACCCGAGCTGATGCTGGAGTGACGGAGTAAGATCTCAGCTGATGCTGAGGGAGGAGGTGGAATCTTACCCAGAGTTGATGCAGGAGGAGAGGAGGTAAGATTATCCTCAGATGCTCAGGGAGGAGATGAAATCTTATCCAGAGTTGATGCTGGAGGAGAGGAGGTAAGATCTCATACCCAGTTGATGCTGGAAGATACAAGGTGAGACTTCATCCTCAACTGATGCTGACGAAGGAGGTGAATCTCATCCTGAACTGATGCTGGAGGAGATGAGGTGCTACGAACGCTACAAGAAACAAGTAAAAAATGCGCCGAAGTTTCTTCGGCGCAATCGAGATTTCTGTACAGCGTATAATCAAGGCCACCGAAAATAGATCTATCTTAAGGTGGCCTCTGTTTAATGCGGTATGAGCCGCGGACCATGAAGCTTCCAGCCACGGCCTGGTGGTGGCCTCGATAACGTTGCCAGACGCACGATTATGGCTAACTTTAACCTTAAATCAAATCAAAACTACTGAGGCTAGAGGGCTGCAATTTGTTATGTTCGATGATTGGAGGGTGGATGGTCAACATTCCAATTTGCAGCCCTCTAGCCTCAGTAGTTTTGAAGATCTGAGGGCGGACAGAAAAAGTGCGGACGGACAGACAAATAGCCATCTCAATAGCGTTCTTTTACAGAAAATTAAAAACGAATGCTAGCCCAGCTAAAAGAAGAGGCAAAATTACCACCAGTTTGATGAGAAAGGCCACTCCTTCAGGAAGCTCCCGAAGGTGGCTGGTTTAGATCACGAGTCCGTAAAATGTGGTATGATGGGAAAGGGAGTAGGATGCTCGGTGTGGACCTCCGGACTCTACCCAAAACAACAAAGAAGAAACAGGCACCAGAAAGGGGAGCCAAGATGCTCAGCTGAAGAAACAGAATGCTTCAGAGGCGACCCAAAGGGACTTCGAAAGAAGGTACCTCAAACTTTATAGAAGAAAAAAATTAATGTGATTATGGTTTTTGAAAGAATCAGCTTATAAAAGAGATGATACACCATTAATATATAGAGTAAATATGTAAGCATCTATATTAATATAAATACATACCGGTACATACATTATTAAATATGTGTATGTGAGTATAAATATATACATCATACACAATATATATATATATATATATATATATATATATATATATGTATATATATATATATATATATATAAAGAGAGAGAGAGAGAGAGAGAGAGAGAGAGAGAGAGAGAGAGAGAGAGAGAGAGAGAGAGAGAGGGTGTACACGAAAATCGCCAAGCAGACTCCCATACAACCACATACACACTAAGCCCATGTAGGGGAGACCCGAACCTGCAATTGTGCCCATCCTCTCCATGTCTAAACAAACACAAATCATACGGCACAAACGCACCGAAAGCGGTGTCCTTTCATCTCGGGGCGGGCATAATCGACAAAAACAAACAGACAAACAAACAAACAAGACGTAAAAAAAAAAAAAAAAAAAAAAAAAAAAAAAAGGCCAAACATTACGACCCAGACGGCTGAAAGCACCCCGCCAGATATGCATCGGCCATTAACTCCTCCGGAGCAGATATCTGCCGCGAAATCTCGCTGTAATCTGCAACAACAATTTCCATTGTGCAAATATGTTTTGTTGTTCTTCCCGTCGCTAATATGTTGTTCTTCGCCCGCTCCGATCTGACAAATTTGGTCAGGCCACAAAAATTCTCGGGGCATCTCTCCGGGTTTAATCGCTCCGATTTACTGTGGCGGGGGCAGTTCCCCAGTGGTCCTTCCTGACAGGTTAATGGCATCGCGGAACGGCCTATTGGAACCGGAACATCAGCAGCGGCAGCAACAACAATAAAAACAACAACAGCGGCAAAAACAACTGCTGCTGCTCCTCATCATAACGACGATAATATATAATGATAATATACAACGGGTGTGAATCATGATACTTTCTTTGAAGAAAAAACAATCTCTCTCTCTCTCTCTCTCTCATATATAAGTTCAGTAAGTTAATAATGGGCACTATCTACATATGTACATATAAATATATGCACCTGTAAATATATATATATATATATATATATATATATATATATATATATATATATATATGTATATATAAATATATATACTGTATATATACATATTTATAAATACAAGAATGCAAAATCCTTTGGGCAAGACTAGAAATACCAAGATGCTCTTCCTGGCACTCAAAAGAGGAACCCCTGGCATTACGTAAGTTAGTTTGAGAGAGAGAGAGAGAGAGAGAGAGAGAGAGAGAGAGAGAGAGAGAGAGAGAGAGAGAGAGAGAGAGAGAGAGCAGGGCAAATTATTCAAA
Source organism: Macrobrachium rosenbergii (assembly GCF_040412425.1). NCBI lineage: Eukaryota > Metazoa > Arthropoda > Malacostraca > Decapoda > Palaemonidae > Macrobrachium > Macrobrachium rosenbergii. The sequence goes on along the minus strand of NC_089745.1, from coordinate 8,977,002 downwards.
AGGGGTCAGCTTCTAAAAGCACAAACAAAAAAAAAAGAGGAAAAAGGTAAAAGCACTTAGCAATGAGGAAGAGAAATTCCAGCCCTCTTGTTATTAATTCATTTAGGTGCCGAAACGCCTAACTTCCGTGGGAAAAACATCAGGCGGGGTCAATCCCACTCCCCCACCCCTAAACCCCCACACCCCCTTCCTCCCCTCCACCCCCAAAACCTAACCCAGGCGTAATTGTTTTATTTCCGACACAGAGCAGAGATGGAATGACGAACTTCCTTCTCCGAATTAAACGGGCGATCCTGCCCCCCACTCCCACATCCCCACCGGCCTCCCCCATACCCCTCTTCCCCTTCCCTTCCCTCTATCTCATCCTCTACCCGTATCATCTGCACTCTATCTTCACCCTTAACCCCTACCCTGTCTTCTTATCTTTACTCTATTCCCTGAGCTTCTATCCTTTTTCCCACCCCATCTCATTTTTATGTATATATTCCATTCCCAGTACTCTATTTTAGCCCGTTAACAGCCTCCTCTACCCCTTTCTCCCCCCTGCTCTATCCCCCCTCCTCTGAATCCCCTACCCATCCTCCACACAGCTTTTTTCAAAACATCCTGGAAAGTTGATTTCACGTAAAGAAATGGACACGAAATGTTTTATAAAGATTTCAACACTTTTGGGGAACAAACAGAATAATAAATATATAAACTCCTAAAAGCTGACCAGCATATGAATAAATGCCAGGAACAAAAATAATACAAAATAATAGGCGTAAGAGAAACGAATAAAGAAGTGAAATGAAATACTAATTAACAAAGAGGTTCTGGGTCTCTTTGGAACACGAGGGTATAAAACATTTTCAGAATTGACACCCGAAATGTTATGACAAAACCTTAACACAGTTAAAGAGAGACCTGATTACCGATTACACTATTAGTTTCATGAGAACAAATGATGATTGTATAGAACAATAAAAAGGAAAAAGTGTTCAGCGGTTTCTTCAGCGCAATCGAGTTTTCTGTATGAGCCGCGGTCCATGAAGCTTTCATTCCACGGCCTGTCCCATAGCGTTGCCAGACACACGATTATGGCGAACTTTAATCTTGAATAAGATAAAAACTACTGAGGCTAGAGGGCTGCAATCTGGTATGTTTGATGGCTGGAGGGTCATTGATCAACATACCAATTTACAGCCCTCTAACCTCAGTAGTTTTTAAGATCTGAGGGCGGACAGGAAAAGCGCGGACGGACAGACAAAGCCGGCGCAATTGTTTTCTTTCAAAGAAAACTAAAAATAATTCTTTGAAGCCAAATTACACATTCTACACATTCTGCACCTACTGTGTAGTTAACTTTACTATATATCAACTACGCAAAAGGAACTATATACCAGCTACGCAAAAGGAACTATATATCAACTACGCAAAAGGAACTATATATCAACTACGCAAAAGGAACTATGTCAACTACGCAAAAGGGGCTATCTGCTTTAGCGTGTAAAAATAAGTCTGCATTTTGGGTTTTTTCCAACAGTTGGTGGAGACTTGGGCCTGGCCAACCTGCGGTCAAAAAAGGTCAAATGTCGCAAAAACATGTTCCGAGTAAAAATAAATAAATACAAAAACAATAACTCTTACGCTGACATATGACTGAGACATTTCTAAATCAGGAAATTATGACAATGCGTATGATCACAAACTGATTAGGCAATCATGCTTTGGGATATGAATAGGGAATAAAATTGAATATGTATATATATACATATATATATAAACCCATACATACATACATATATGAATGTATGTGTAAAATTTAAAAGGCCCATAAAACACGATTAACATGATAAAATCATGTATTTGGACTCACAAACTTTAAATCTATATATACGATGCATATGCATATCAATATATATATATATATATATATATATATATATATATATATGTATATATATATATATACTGTATATATATACACAATGTCGAAGTCGACACTGAAAAAAAACTGCAGTAAGCCTCCTCCCCTCGTCCCTGCAACAAAACAAAAAAAAAAAGAAAAACGAAAGTCGTCAGACATCCAGGGAAGCCATTTCCACCCAATTACAGTCAAAGAACAAGGCAGAACGAGGCATACGAACACGAACAATTGCCTTTCCCTTCCAGAAATAAGAGGAGAAAAAATTTAGAGGTAAAAAAAAAAGGCACACACAAAAAAAAAAAAACACTACGGTCGGAATCACAGGAATAGCGCATGACTTGAATAGAACAGGGAGAGGATCCAGCTAGGCACTGAACTATATACAACGCAAACAAGCGGGAAATGGCCTTGAAAAAGTAAAATACCCAGAGAGAGAGGAGAGAGAGAGAGAGAGAGAGAGAGAGAGAGAGAGAGAGAGAGGTAAGGAATGCAAAATTAATCTCTACAAAAGGAGATCTAGAAAGAGATAAAAAATGGAGGTACAATAGATCAGGAATGGATGGACGGACCATGGAAAAGGTGCATGAGCTGAGGAGGAGGAGGAGGAGGAGGAGGAGGAGGAACGGGCACCCCCAAGAATGTAGAAGACAGCAATAACCCGGAGGGTTCTGCCTATGCACCTCAGCCTCCCTGCAGGGAAATTGTCGACTCATTAAACTGCGGGGTCTGAGGATGGGCCAGACTGTGAGAGAGAGAGAGAGGAGAGAGAGAGAGAGAGAGAGAGAGAGAGAGAAGGGGGGAGGGGTGAAGGTGAAGCTGGGGGTGCTAGAACAGAGATGGGAGACTCGGCTGAGAAAAGGCAGCCATGAGATGGAAGGTGCATGGCTGAGGAGGGAGAGGCGGTCGGGTTGGAAAGAGAGAGAGAGCCGAGAGTTGGAGAGAGAGAGAGAGAGAGAGAGAGAGAGTGTGTTTGTTTGTAAGCGCGGCAGAGCAGCACATAGGTGGAAATCCAAAATACAATTAGCGCCTTTCTGAAATGGACAAATCACTGCGGACACAAAGAAAAATGGATCAGAAAACGTGGACAGATGATTATAGTCGGTTGCCGAGTTGGGATAAATAAGCAACATCATTAACGCCCCAGAGCAAAAGCATGTATCATAAAGAAAGAAGAAGAAGAAGAAGAAGAAGAAGAAGAGGCGGCGGCGGAGGCGGCTCCGAAGTCACTGGCAGAAATATCACAGAGACGATAAGGACTGGCAGGAAAGTCACTTCTCGAAGCCTGCGAAGTGATAATCGAAGGCAGGAGGGAGGCTCACCTCTGGAAATATTATTCAAAGCTGGCAGTGAAATAAAAGAACAGCTGAAGTAACTAATAACGAATCTCTCCTAATATATGTTCTACCATCTTCTTCCAACGCTTGAGTATTTATTACAGGCGACGGTAAGTCATACCAGATCGTCCAGGAACTGGACTTGAGATTTGTGATCACAATCGCACTGGAAAACTATTAGATCTTTGTCCCCTGAATGCAATACCCCTGATCCCTTCCAGTATGAGAGCCTCCCCCTCCCCCTCCCCCTCCCCGCAATCATCACCCTCTAATCTCTACCCTGGACTCTGCAGGGCAAGCAATGAGAGGGTGAAGGGAGAGGGGGGAGGGGATGAGACCAAGGTAAGCAAACATGAGAAGAAATTAACGACCCAGCTGTAAAAATGTGTTGTTGGCAAACCATTGGGGCATCCAGCGTGCCCGACTCTGCTTCCCCCCCCCCTCCCCCGCCCCCCATCTTCCCGAAGAACCCACCGAAGCGCTCCTCCCTCGAGAACGGTCGTAAAACATTTAAGGATTTACCATGTATGTGTCTGATGGAAAACACATCGCCATCGCACCTTACAAGCAAACGACGTCCGGGGACATTCCGTCACTCTCTCTCTCTCTCTCTCTCTCTCTCTCTCACAAGTATCTTTTGATTTACATTCGTCCCTTTCTATCTTCTGCTTACTCATTTTTCAAAGCCCTTTTCTTTTACAGAAACTTCTCATTTTTTCCACTCTCTCTCTCTCTCTCTCTCTCTCTCTTTCGTATCTTTTGATTTACATACGTCCCTTTCTAGCTTCGGCTTTCTCACTTTTCAGAACCCTTTTCTTTACATAAAACTATTTTTTTCCAGTCTCTCTCTCTCTCTCAAATCATCCGTTTCTATCTACTTTCTCACTTTTCCAAGCCCTTTTCTTTACATGAACCTCTAATTTTTTCCGGTCTCTCTCTCTCTCTCTCTCAAATCATCCGTTTCTATCTACTTTCTCACATTTCAAAGCCCTTTTCTTTACATGAACCTCTAATTTTTCCCAGTCTCTCTCTCTCTCTCTCTCTCTCTGTGTGTGTGTGTGTGTGTGTGTGTGTGTGAGCAGCGCGTCTCCGAAGACTATGTTGGTGCTGGTTGGAACAGGTGATCCCCGGGCAACATGGGGGCCGGACTATGTGGGGTGTGACAGGTACACGAAGCAGCGCACCATTCATCATGGTTCGTATCGTCTCGACGCTCCACAATGCTCTTCACACACACACTCTCTTGGACACACGCATATCTATATATATATATATATTTCGACTTGCAACTGCTAATGGCCCTCGTTCCAACAGGAATTCACTCTCGTAATCTGTGGTCCATCTGGTCTCTCTCTCTCTCTCTCTCTCTCTCTCTCTCTCTCTCTCTCTCTCTCTCTCTCTCTCTCTCTTGGAAGGTCTAAACGCCCATGCTAATGAGATACTCGAAACTCGGACGCCCAAAAAAAGGGGGTGAGGGTTTTTAAAATGAAAAAGAAAAAATGGATGAAAATACTGAATGCTTATTCATAATACAGCCAAATGCTCAAGTGTTTGTGGTTAATCTTTCATCCAAATGAATCGCTCGGAAGATTGTTTCTATACATTTTGCTATTCTTTTTAAATAATAAATATGATAAGGAGTGGCCTATTATCCATATTTATTCCTGGTCCAATGACATGAGAACTAAATGTTAGAGATGTCTCTTTAAGGAGATCAAGGGTGAATTAAAAATACTTGTGCAATATTGATGTCGACATGTATTAGATAAAAGCTCATTTACAAATTACATGGGGGGAGAGGGATTGGGAGAGGGGGAAGGGGGAGTGTTTGAGTAGACAGGTGTGCTCATCCCTGGCCAGCAATAAACTATTGCAAGTGTCAATAACTTACAATCAGCTAAATCTGCAATGCAAAATAAATAAAATAAATACAGACAATACAGCAGAAGAACCGTGGATAACAACACTTGCATAAAAATTCTACTGTATTGTAGAATTCACAACCACTTAGCAGCAAAAAAATATACAACATATTCACAGCAGTTTCCCAAGTATTACGTAAAGTACACGAACACTCAGGATTAATCAAAGAGCAAACAAAATCCGCGCATTTTAATTAAATCGCTTGAGGGTATAAGGCCATAAGACCACGAGCTAGTCTGGAGGACCTACCTTCCTACCTACCTACCTTCCTACCTACCTACCTACCTACCTACCAGCTCTCCTGCCGTGAAACAAAGAGGAGAGAGAGTTTCTCCTGATTTTTTTTAACATCTAAACTATTTTTGCCATTTTTTTTTTTGCCTTAAAACATTCATTTTCTTCTCCTTCTTCTTCTTCTTCTTTGCAGTGAACACAAAGACTCCTTCTGCAAAATTTCCTGTACCAAGATATGTTCCTCTCCTCAAAACTTCTCAGCTCATAAACCCACGTAATATTTTTTTTTTTTTACATACAATTTAACGGATCAAGGAACAATTTCATCATAACGCGCTTCTCCCCCTCCCCCCCGCCTCTAAATTTTCATGCATACAGAAAAGGTTTTCCCCCCCTCCCTTCATTTACTATGCCACTAATCTTATACAGAGGGGGAGAGGGGAGGGGGAGGGGAATACTTCGTTCGCATACATTCTCAAAAATCAATGTACACCCAACTTGGACTCAAAAATGCTATCTCCTTCAATATTCCAGCAACCAACATCTAACATCATCACATCACCAGGAACCTGAAAATGTTTTTCTCTGCTCCACCAATCTTTATTATTTCATCTTTTTAAGGGGGGAGTTGAAGAATCTTTATAGAGCCAGAAAACATTCTTAACTGCGATCTTATCAATAACCCGAGCGCCTACAGTATACGTTTTAACGGCTGTCGCATTCACCTATTTTTTTTTTTTTTTCCAGAAAAGTCTTTTAGAAACGTTCTCAGTTTTCATCTTCCACTTCACAAGCATAACACAAACGTTTTTTGTGAGAGCGAGGAGACAGCTGTTACGACAAAAGATAACGATCGTTGCTGTGACAACACAAACGTTTTTTGTGAGGACGAGAAAACCGCTGTTATAAAAAAAAAACGACCTTTGCTATGACAACACAAACGTTTGTGAGAACGAGAAGATCGCTGATATAACAAAAGAAAACGATCGTTGCTATGACAACACAAACGTTTGTGAAACCGACAAGACCGTTGTCACGACACAAAAGAAAACGATCATTGCTATGACAACACAAACGTTTGCGAGACCGACAAGACCGCTGTCACGACACAAAAGAAAACGATCGTTGCTATGACAACACAAACGTTTGCGAGAACGAAAAGACCGCTGATACAACAAAAGAACAAAGAAACGTTTGGTGCTTTCTTTTCGCAACTTCTTCCCACCGCCAAGAACCCAACCGCCTCTTCGTTTTTGCCTGCCACCTTACGAGAGCAACATAAACAACGTTTGTGTGACAAGAGAAACGTTCGCCTCTTCTCTCTCTCTCTCTTCTTTTCTCCCGAGCTATCTTCCCCGGGTTGATAATTCTATTAAGTTTATAATTTACTTTGCAACTTGGGATAGTGAGTTGGGTGAAGGGGGAGGGGAGAGGAGGAGGAGGAGAGAGGAGTGGGGTAGTGGTAGTAGTAGTGTACCTTTCTGATACATTTTTCGTAAGGGGAACGTTTTTATCGCCACAATTTCTACGTTGAAAGGGTACCAGCAACAGCATCATCAACGTTATCATCAACTTCATCTTCTTGGGAAGGCAGAAGGATGCCACACACTCACACACACTGAGGGATCCTCGGAGGAAGAATTGGAGTGGTTTAGGATGAAGCGGGGAAGGAAATATTTTCTAGACAACACAACAACGCAAAAAGTCTTTAAAACACACATACCATATTTTTTCAAGATACTGCTTCACAAACTCTGAGCATTTTTTCATGTAAATGCAGATACCCAATTTACAATAAGATTTTTCAGTAAAAGACTTATAACAGAATCGGAATTGTTGCAAGTTTTTACGTTTACAATAAGGTTTGTCAGTAAAAAATTTATAATAGAATCGGAATTGCTGCAAGTTTTCACGTGAAGTAATTGCGATTGCATTGTGAATTTTAAACTGAAAAATCTTATTGTAAATATCTGTACTTTTCCCATGAGATACATACAACACTATTTCATTTACTGAAGAGACAATACATACTAAAAAAACTATAGAGAGAGAGAGAGAGAGAGAGAGAGAGAGAGAGAGAGACCTGAATGACCAAAAGTTTGCCTTGCCAAATCCACACGCAACAAAATATGAATGATCGTAAAGCTGATCTTATGAGACAAAGATCCTACAATAAATTTACCAAAACAAATCACATCTTGAGAGAGAGAGAGAGAGAGAGAGAGAGAGAGAGAGAGAGAGAGAGAGAGAGAGAGAGAGAGAGAGAGAGACCTCACTCATGTAGCATGGCCTTAAAGGTGTACTGTTGCCAAAGATATAATTAGGTATATATATGTGGAAAGATATATAAATATGTAAATATATATATATATATATATATATATATATAGAGAGAGAGAGAGAGAGAGAGAGAGAGAGAGAGAGAGAGAGAGAGAGAGAGAGAGAGAGAGAGAGAATATACATTATATTATTAACATGAACATATATATATATATATATATATATATATATATATATATATATATATATATATATATATATATATATATAGATATATATATGTACATATATACAAACATGCATACATATATACATACACTGTGCATTATTACTATGCATATATACATACATGAGCATTAATACCTAAATCAAAAAACAAAAAAATTATTAGGTCTTTTAAAAACTATCCATCGATTGGTCACGTGAAAAGTTAAGCAAACTGACTGAAAAAAAAAAAACACAGACACACACAGCATTAGCATCTTTGACACGATTACTACTACTACTACTACTACTACTACTACTAGTAGTAGTAGCAGTATTACTGCAATCACCAAAAACAGCACTGCTGCTGCTGCTCCAACTTCTAAGAATACTACTACATAGTTCCACGGAATTCTATTCACATCCTCATCACAAAGACCTTAGAATCTTCCCTACCCCGTCCCCCCCATCCTCCCCTCCTTCCCAGGGCAACTCCAAAGCCCCCTCCCCTCAGGCACAAACAAAACCCCCTTTCCTTAATTCCTTTCCGAAAACGAAAAATTTCTCAGATCGTGTGAGAGAGAGAGAGAGAGAGAGAGAGAGAGAGAGAGAGAGAGAGAGAGAGAGAGAGAGAGAGGGGGGAATCTGGGTGCTGGTGCAAAGTCGAGATCAACACAAACAGTGAATTTATACACTTAATC
>NC_089745.1:8958417-8965917 GCF_040412425.1 Macrobrachium rosenbergii | reverse complement strand
AGAGAGCCTACATGAAGTATCCCTGATACGTTACGCACTGATACAACTTGAAGAGAGAGAGAGAGCCTACATGAAGTATTGTTCCCTCTACGTTATGTACTTATACTACTTGCTTGCTTGCTTGCTAGAGAGAGAGAGAGAGAGAGAGAGAGAGAGAGAGAGAGAGTCTACACGAAGTATTCCCTCTAGGTTATGCACTTACACGACTTCCGCATGAATAATATATTGCAATTACTAATGTCAACATCAAGAAATGTTATGAATGAACTACTCCACTCCCATAAGCCTTTCATGAAGATCATATACTTGTAATCTATGCAACTCTAGACGGTAGCTTTTATCAAATACAACACTTACAACAAATTATTCCCTAAAACCAGACGAGTATTCTTTATTTATATCCAAAGCAATAAACTTGGCAAAGAGCAATATGCCACTTCAGATAGTGAGGACATGTTAACATCCTCAATGTGAATTTAATACCCTAATAAGCTGTAAATATACGACATACATACAGAGTATATTAATGTGACCACACGTTACCACATACAAAAAAAACCTAGACACATACATAAACCAGTGCTGTAAAACGATCATCAAAACAAACAATAACATAATAATGGGAATAAAACATAACCTTCAACAGAATCTTCAAAAAAAAAAAAAAAAAACTTGAAGGACGCTACAATTAATCCTTCGGAGGGGAAGGGAAGGAGGATGGAAGGCCTGGGGGAGGAGGAGGAGGAGGAGGAAGAGGAGGAGGGGGAGGGAAGGCGGGTGGAGGCAGAAACGCTAGGAGAGAAAAAAGTGGATAGAAAATAACATGACACAGCTAACTCACTGGTTATTCAAGAGGCGCTTTTCTTGCTCGTAAAAACTCAATGGACACCCACAAATGACAACAGAGAAGAGCCGACTGTATGTCCAATTGAGGGGAGGTGGGTTTGGCCGTGGAGGGAATGGGTGGGAAGGAGGATTATGCAGGAGGGAATGGGTGGGGAGGTTAGTTAGGTCGGGTTAGGGATGGGTGGGGACATAAGTCGAGTCGGAGAGGGGATGATGGGGAGATGGGCTCGGTCGCAGGGGGATGGGTGGGGAAAGGTTAGGTCGGGGAGGTCTATTATGCAGGAGGGGGGTGGAAGGAGACGGGCATAAGAGGAAGGGTCCCCTAAGGGTAGGGCAAAGGAGATAAGTAAGTTAAAATTCCAGCAAGGAGAGAGTAAATTATTATCATCATGCAAACAAATATACGAAAAACTGCAAAAAAAAAAAATCACGAAATACATCCAAATAAAAACCTATTGCCAGAATAAATGCAAATAAAAGCAAATTGAAAGAATAAATGCAAATAAAAACATATTGGCAGAATAAGTCCAAATAAAAGCAAATTGACAGGATAGATGCAAATAAAACCAAATTGACAGAATAAACGCAAATAAAAACAAACTGAGTACAAAACGAGAATTACAAGGAAATGCAGAAGAGAACAACGGAGACGATTCAACAGAAAATCAAAATAAACAAATTCACAAACAAGGCAAAAAAAAATAAATAAATAAATACGGCAAACAGCGACAAAGAAATCCGCGTGTGCATTGTAGGGTCTGCGCTGGTGACGGCCATGTCAGCTGACGTACTGGCAAGGGATTATGGGGAGGTGAAAATTGAGTTAAAAATGCACATTCAAATTAGAACCAGCGACGGGAACAAATGTATGGATGGAAGAATGGAGTGGATGAAGAGAGAGAGAGAGAGAGAGAGAGAGAGAGAGAGAGAGAGAGAGAGAGAATTATGAATGATAAAAGGAATGAAAGCGTGAAGGAAAAGTGGGCTTGAATTAAAAGTCAGTAATCGTTGATAGAAAGATAAGAGAGAGAGAGAGAGAGAGAGAGAGAGAGAGAGAGAGAGAGAGGAGAGAGAGAGAGAGGAGACTTGAAAATTACAAACAATAAAAGAACGAGGCGTATGTCAAGGGGAAAGATAATGTGCTAAATGGAATAACTATATATATATATATATATATATATAGGAGAGAGAGAGAGAGAGAGAGAGAGAGAGAGAGAGAGAGAGAGAGAGAGAAATGAAGGGAAGCATATATATAGGGGAGGGAGAGGTCATACACCCCACACCACCCCCACCCCTTCCACTCACTAAATCTAGTTTCTTTTACTCCGCACTGGCAGGCAACATAGGCCAGGGTTATGCTAAGAAATCTTTTAAACATGTAAATTATACATTGAACCGCCTTTACAATTCATCAGCAACCCTCCGCCCGCAAGCGGAGGCAAACTGACCCTTGAGCCCAGGGTGCACGAAAGGTCAGATTCGTTTGCGGGGGTCCAGGGAGATGCGCCCACCATGAATAAATAATACCGCGCGTTATTGGTTGCGATAATTGCCGGTTGCGAGTGCATCGCAGGACAATGCATTCGGTTCCCTCGGCGCTGCTCCTTCGGTTGAAAAAAGAAAAATATATCGAATCCTTAGCGCTGATTTTGGCCTTCTCCTCCTACGAATAGAGAGAGAGAGAGAGATAGTCAATAGGTCTGTAAGGATATCAATTGCGCCTAGTCGCTTTTTCCGAATCGGACCGGAGCGATTTCACTGCAAACTCGGCTTTGTTGATGAAGCAAACAGAGCGAAAAGGAAGTAGAGAGAGAGAGAGAGAGAGAGAGAGAGAGAGAGAGAGACTCGGACGCATCATAGCGATGCAAAAGCGGAGGTAATTGCCTGTGTTTGCCTAACTGGCAAATGCAGTCAGAACTCAACACTACCAGAACATAAGATGTCTCAGAACGAGAGAGAGAGAGAGAGAGAGAGAGAGAGAGAGAGAGAGAGAGAGAGAGAGAGACTCACATTCATTCACATTTTATTTTTAATCGAAAAGCTCGAGTCGAGAATAATACAGTCGGTGTTGATAAATCAAAAGCTAACTATGCAATATTATTATTATATTATTATTATTATTATTATTATTATTATTATTATTATTATTATTATCTTGAAAGGGTCATAGATTTGAAAGCTGAGATCAAAGTAACATGTAAATATTTACTCAGGTTATACACAAGAATCCTCCTGCCATTATTATTATTATTAAGAAACACCACTGAGAAAAATCAAATGGAAAATTATATCCCCAGAGAGAGAGAGAGAGAGAGAGAGAGAGAGAGAGAGAGAGAGAGAGAGAGAGAGAGAGAGGTGGGGAGGGGAATTCTGTCTTTACCTGGGTACTGTATTTGCGATATTATCTTCTCTTCAAAATTCACTTAAGGGAAAGGGACGAGGGAGGAGATTGCAGACCAGCGGTTCATTCCTGCATCATCATCATATAGCAGTTACCACCAAAGTAGACGGAGGAGGCAAAGGCAGCAGGAGGGGTATAGCAGGGGCATGAGAGACGTACGAACAGAAGCAGGGGAACGACAAAAGGGCAGAAGCAGAAGCAGGAGCAGGCGGAACAACAGCAGCAACAGCAGAAGGGGTTTAGGGGGAAAAAGAGATACAGCATTTACCAGCAGAAGTAGATAGCTGCAGAGACAGTAGAAGCAGGAGGGATAGCAGGGGCATTCGAGACATACGAACAGAAGCAGGGGAACGGCAAAAAGGCAGAAGCAGAGGCAGGAGCAGGCGGAACAACAGCAGAAGGGGTTTACGGGGAAAAAATGGGGGGGTGCACGAGGGACCATGTTGGTTTTACCGCCGCCACAACAAGCTAATCTAATTTTCACTAATTACAGGGTAGCGCCGGCCTCGAGGCGTGCTCCCGTCCGCCGCCCGCCGACCTGTAACCTACGCCACTTGTCAATCACCATCTCTGGAGAGAGAGAGAGAGAGAGAGAGACCTTACCAAGAAACTAGCTCACTGGCCATCGTTCCAAACAAGGGCACCAAAAACTCGAATATCAAACATAACATCTAGCAAGAAAAATGGAGGAACTCCAATATACATACTATATATATATATATATATATATATATGCATATATATATAGATATAATATAGTATTTCTCGTTTACAAGAATTTTATTCAATTTTATGGATAACTGATTACTATCAGCTTTCTGTTCACTTTCTCTATTTTCTTCATGAGAATTATTGCTTTTTCATATTTGTCGGAAAAAACAAGCTCCAGTTTCTTGATTCTTTTATAAACACATATATATATATGTATATATATATATATACATACAGTATGTATATATAGCCCATGTATATTTCTCCTAAAAAAAAAAAAAACACCACACAACCAAATAAGAACCAAAGCCACGCTGACCTTCCAAAGCTTCAAGAAGTTCCCGACGTCATATATCACACCATAATCGCAAGCTTAATATACGTAAATGCATAATTAATATTACGGACGACGTCTGGAGGCGGATGCGACCTGGTGATGAATAATCAACGCACACCTGAGACAGGTAGAGGCACACCTGACAGGTAAAGGGAGGAGGGGGAAACGGAAGGCCATTTTAGTGCCTTACCTCCAGAAACTCACTTCTATTACGGCGGCAACAACGCTAATAACTCATCTCCACCCGTCTTTATTTAGACGAAAGTCTAACACGAATATTTCTCTCTCTCTCTCTCTCTCTCTCTCTCTCTCTCTCAAAAGGAGCCACCTAATCACCGCAGGGGAGTTCCTACCCAAGAATGCACACGCTTGAAAATGATGATGGCCATGACCACTCTCTCTCTCTCTCTCTCTCTCTCTCTCTCTCTCTCTTCCCCCAACAACTGCATCTTGAAATTATGCATTTATACTTGTGAATTATGAGTGAAATGTTTAATTATTCAGACAGACAGACACCAAGATGGGAAACCAAACCTGACCTTACCTCATGAAGTGTGAGTTAAGAATATTCTTTACAAGAATATTCTTAACTCTCTCTCTCTCTCTCTCTCTCTCTCTCTCTCTCTCTCTCTCTCTCTCTCTCAAGTGCCACTTGATTCATGCGTGCTCGCAAACGCGGGCTGTAGCAAAGCCCTGCTGACGTCTGCAGGAGCTTACGAAGTTTCCAGGAGGCTGAGCAAAGGTGACTTTTTTTTCTCTTTTTTTTTTTTTGTCTCAGAAATCCATCTAAACTTTGCGCAGGATGCAACATTGGTATGCATATATCTTCTCGTAAGTTACCCCGGGGTATATATAAATATATATATATCTGCATTTCTTGCGCGGCGGCAGTGATGGCGGTGGTGGTAGTATTAGTGGCTGAGGAGGAGGAGGAGGAGGAGGAGGAGGAGGAGGAGGAGGAGGAGGAGGCGTGTGCCTCTATTGAAGAATGTTACTTAGCTTATTTGAATGTGAAATGGACAGTAACGAAGTAAGGTTTTATTAGTAATATTGGTGGTATTAATATCCACTTATTAAATCTAATATTATACTGTATATAAATATACGAATATATATGAGAAAAAACTACGAAGGAAAAGAAAGAAAAATCTTAAAAGACCTAAACAGGCATAACGAATCACTTCAACCTCACAGCTTAATATTTCATGCATAACCATTCGCTAAATGCAAATCAGCCATTATATATAGTCTCCTCTCTCTCTCTCTCTCTCTCTCTCTCTCTCTCTCTCTCTCTCTCTCTCACGCATCTAAATCCCCACGCCTCGGCATGTACCCAGATTTACACGCCTTGCCGACAAAGTCAACGTCTTCTTTGGGGTCCACAATGCTATTTCATTTTCTTCATCGTCAACACACAAGAAAAAAAGAAAAGAAAGAAGAAAAAGGGCAAGAAGAAGAAATCGTGAACGCAACACGACTCCGCCACTTTGTTATTTGTTTATCTTTCTTTCTCCCTTGGATCGCTTATCACTCACTACTTTGTTTTTTTTTTTTTTGTCGTCTCTATGAAAAAGAAGCAACGAAGGAATGATTTCGTGCTACGATCCAAGACTGCTGACGATCCAACGATCCAAAACCGCTGACGATCCAACGATCCAAAACCGCTGACGATCCAACGATCCATGGTATGATCCAAGATGCTGATGATCCAACGATCCATGGTACGATCCAAAACTCCTGACGATCCGACGATCCATGTTACGATCCAAAACTCCTGACGATCCAACGATCCATGGTACGATCCAAAATTCCTGACGATCCAACTATCCATGGGGACCAGTGAAGACCATTCCAGCCCTTGTAAACAAAACCGTCGTCCATCAACGTTTGTGCAACGGCAATGCACGCAAGCACGCACGCATTCACACACGCGAAAACGGGGGAGGGAGAGGAAGGGGGGGGGGAGGAGGAGGGGAGGGGAAGAGGAGGGAGTAGGGGAATCAAGGCGGTTTGGAACCTACGAAGAAATGGTAGTCTCAGGTGAGACAAAGAGGAAGGGGTGTGCCAGTCATGTAGTTAAAGCATTGAGCAGGACAAAAGGGGAGAGGGCTGGGTGGGGATGTGGGGAATACGGAGAGAGAGAGAGAGAGAGAGAGAGAGAGAGAGAGAGAGAGAGAGAGAGAGAGAGAGTGGGCTGATCTAATCCATCATCCATCATACTTACGACATACCAGGAACCTTCTTGAAGAGAGAGAAAAAAAGTTAATTTCGCCTTTAAGTAAAAAATGAACACAAGGCTAAAAATGCCTACAATTTCAGTGCTCTTCCTCGCGTAACTTCCCCCATAGGGAAGAGTTGGGAGGGGAGGGGTATGGGGAGGACAGGGTGCGTGCCTGATCTTAATTATTCGAGACGCTGTTTCAAAGATTTTTTTTATATATGAAATAATCGATAATAAAAGACTTGGGTAAATGCCGGCATGAAAAAATCACAGCGAGTGATCGCCACGGCAGTGGCAAAACCTCTGAAACTTTACAAAAATATATAAATGGATGAATAAATAAAATTAAATAAAAATAAAGTAATTAAATGAAAAGCTATAAATAACTGAGAATTTATGTTCCAGTCTTCTCGCTATCATTACTGGTCATCCAAAGTACTGGACAGACCTAATGAAGCTTACTTTCACTTTGACACCTTAATTTCATAGAAGCCAAGGTTGTCATTAAAAGTCGACTGTGAAGAGAGAGAGAGAGAGAGAGAGAGAGAGAGAGAGAGAGAGAGAGAGAGAGAGAGAGAGAGAGATTATATGAATGGTCTCTCGCAATGGGAAAGGGTATTATCCAAAACATACCTATTATTATTATTATTATTATTATTATTATTATTATTATTATTATTATTATTATTATTATTATTATTAATCAAACTTCAAAAGTAACGAACAGTTTCTAATGGAGAAAACAACAAGAAATCAAACACGGTACAAACAAACTCTAAAATAAAATACCCAGTATCAGGAAAAACAACCGAACAGGGAAAATGTGGTTGACAAAAGCTTATCAATCACACAATTTGGCAAGAGCGAACGGAAACATTAATCGCTTCTCCCAACCTATGACACTATCTCTGAAACATATATGAAAAACGTCATCTCTTGGCCTTTGACATTTTCGATTTCTCGCCCCTATTTGGTGAATGTATT
>NC_089745.1:8948417-8953417 GCF_040412425.1 Macrobrachium rosenbergii | reverse complement strand
CGAGAAAAAATGTTGATAATAATCATCATATATCAGAAAAATACTGATAATAATTATTTTCGAGAAAAAATATTGATAATAGTGTTCGAGAAAAATGTTGATAATAATTGAGAAAAAATATTGATAATAATAATTATTCGCGAGAAAAAGTATTGATACTAATTGTTTATGAGAAAAAGTATTGATAACAACAATAATCATTTCGAGGACAGAGACGCATTCTCATGTCAACGCAATTGTCGGTCCTGGTCTCCATGTGGATGGGTGATCGCCTGGAAATGATAGAGGCAGTTACATACAGACTTTATCGCGGACACATACGCCTCCTCTCAAGTGATATGAACCGCTGACCAGTGAGTGGATATAGCATTGGCTGGTATATCACAAGTCAGCGGTTCAAATGTTCAAAGGGGAATTTGTCTTTATCATATATTTCTAGGTGAGATTGCCTGCTTATAATGTAATAATATAATCTGATATAATCTAAAAAGGTGCAGCAAAAATCTAACAACAATTAACAGGATGAAATTACAAAAAAAAAAAAAAATGAAAACAACATTTAAGTACAAAAAATATAAAGGAACTTTTGCCTTCCATGAAAAAACCAAAACTATTCCGTGATGTAATTAACTTCGCCGCTGAAAAAACACAGAATGAAAGAAAAAAATATTTATATAATGTGACTCCAATTATTAAACAGCAACAGGCATACAAAAAAAAAAAGAGCAGGACACAAATTACATAATGAATTAACTGAATCGTGTGTTTGCACATAATTCATGCATCGCTCGCACAAAAGAATATATATTTATATATAATATATATATATATATATATATATATATATATATATATATATATATATATATATATATATATATATCTTTAAAAATAAAATTGTGGACTAGAAAAATTTCACTTCATTACAAGTGATATCTAAAAAAGGGGCTAAATTACCGTTAAATTAAACAACTTCCAAAAGAATAAGACTACTCACACACAAACAAACACACACACACACACAGAGAGAGAGAGAGAGAGAGAGAGAGAGAGAGAGAGAGAGACCCCACCACTCCACTAAACGCCGTGATCTCAGTTGTCATCCCATAATTGCTCGTAATCAACAGAAAGTATGGCCATACAGATAGGGGACACATTAGCCAATGGAATTCAGCATGAGATACCGAGGCCAGGGGACAGATAACCCAGGCGATGACGACACTGGATGAGATTACTGTGAAGAAGACGAAGAAGAAGACGAAGAAGAAGAAGAAGAAGAAGAGGAAAAGGAGGAGGAGGAGGAGGAGGAGGAGGAGGAGGAGGAGGAGGAGGAGGAGGAGAAGTGCCTATGACGATGGTGGCAGATACGGGTAACTAAGGTGTCACTGTCAGCGTAATGTAAAATGTGTGTGTGTGTATATATGTATACATACACAACACACACACACACACACACACACACACACACACACTATATATATATATATATGTATATATATATATATATATATATAGTATATATATATATATATATATATATAATATATATATATATATATATATATACATATATATATATATATATATATATATATATATATGTATATATATATATATATATATATATATATATATATATATAGAGAGAGAGAGAGAGAGAGAGAGAGAGAGAGAGAGAGAGAGAGAGAGAGAGAGAGATTTTAAATTCAAAATGGCAAAAAAGTATGTATTAAACATTTGTGCAATGAATCGTTAGAGTGTACTACATAAAAGTCTGATAGCTGTATACAGTACAGAAAATCCTCAATACCTCTCTCTCTCTCTCTCTCTCTCTCAGCCATCAACAGAAAATATGACAAGACCCAAATCGCCTCCACTGGGCCACGCCTGTCACACCTAATGACAAACCCGACGACTTTGGCCGTATTACGGCACCGACTGGGTTTTCACATAACCCCACACTTTTATATCACGGCGCTTTGAGAGAGAGAGAGAGAGAGAGAGAGAGAGAGAGAGAGAGAGAGAGAGAGAGAGAGAGAGAGAGAGAGAGAATTCTCATAACGCTCTGCATGCATGGGAAATTAACTTCTGTGTCGCGTTTTTATTTATTTTTTAAGGGTGAGTGGAAAAATAGCTGGAAGAATTAAAATGTTCAAAATCATTTAAATAAAATACGCCGTGGTTTAATTCTTCTTTTTGAGATACAGGAAAAACTTTATCGAATATTCATCAAATCGAAATAAAATATTAGAAAAAAATTTGTAAATCGTAAGATAAAGTGATAATTATTTGAAGGAACCCCTTCGTAGTTAAACAAATAGCAGAAATAAAATATTTTGCACAAAGACAACAGGGAGGAATAGCAATAAGATAAAAAACAAATCAGCAAAAAAGTACGAGTGTAAAAAAACCTGAATTACGAAAAAAACTTTCCATATCATCAAGAAATTATTACATAACAAAAAAACAAAAAACAAAACGCATGAAAATTCAAAACCAAATTATAAAAAAAATACGAAGAAAAAGATCAAACAAGTCAAACATAAATGAGAAAATGGATAATAAGGAAAGGGGGGGGGAAACTCCAAAATCACCAGAAACCCCCAAAACCCTTCGCCATCGGTAACAAATGTCTCCATCCGCCCCGCCCTTTCTTCACTTCCGGCAAGATTATCATGTCGGTTATCAGAGAAGGTCCATTTACTAAACCTATTCCCCGCCAGTCCCTTTCCCTTTGACCAACCTCCACCTCCTCCCTCCTTCCCTTCCCACCTCCCGCCCCTGTCCCGGCATCTTTCCCCTTGCCAAGCCAAAAACGGTAATAATAAGGACATTCTATGGTGACGTAATTTTCAATCGTATTTACCATATTACCAAAATCTTCGATACCCCCTGCCAACCGCCACCAACCCCCCTTTCCCCCGTCACGCCGCATTTCTTGACCACCCTCCCCCTTCCCATTCCCCCTACCTCTCCAACGTCCCGACATCTTTCCCCTTTTCCAAGAACTACGGTAAACAGAAGAGCATTCTATGGTGACGTAATTTTCAATCATATTTACCATACTAACAAATTCTTCGATCCCCAACCCCACATCACATGTGGAACAACAATGCTACATGCCGTCACACCCTCTCCCTTCATCTTCCCCTCCCTCTCCCCCTCTACCCCTTCCAGACCAAAACTGTCCGCACACGAACAACCGATGTTAATGCTACTTGCAATCATATTTATGCTCCCGTGATAAGCTATTTATGACTTCGAGATAAACAACGCTCTTTAAATCCAGCGCGCTCTTCCTGCCACCCACCCGTCTGACAGCCCCGCCGCTACAATGTATTAATGCTTCTTGCTGTCACCCGTGCTGGTCGGGTGGGAGCGTGTGTGTGAGTTTGTTTATCAGCGGGTGAACTTGAACCTTGTCGTGTATATATATATATATATATATATATATATATATATATATATATATATATATATATATATACCTACGAATGAACAATTTTCTACAACACGAAATGAACGATATTCTACAATTGCGAGAAACAAGGAATAGGAATATAAAAAAAATGTACATTCAGTCTAATAAAAAATGGACAAATATGCAATGAAAAATCTCTTGCCATTTTTATCTGTTGATGCCTCTCTCATTCTCTCATTATCACAGTAATCTTTCATTATTGCTCGAGGAGGAGGAGGAGGAGGAGGAGAGTCTGGAAGCCTAGCCTTTAGGTGACCCAAATAATTCAATCATATCTCTTCGTCGCCAAGCGAGGTCAACTGCAGGACAATTCTCAAGCTAATATTCACTATAAGAGAGGTAAAACGTTTATCCCTA
This sequence comes from Macrobrachium rosenbergii, assembly GCF_040412425.1. NCBI lineage: Eukaryota > Metazoa > Arthropoda > Malacostraca > Decapoda > Palaemonidae > Macrobrachium > Macrobrachium rosenbergii. The sequence goes on along the minus strand of NC_089745.1, from coordinate 8,949,579 downwards.
CTCCTGCACTTCAACTAACCAAAATAAAACAAAGTAATACTAATATTTCTGAAATAACACTCAGTAATACTGATATTTTTATCCTGTAATGCGTGAAGAGATATCTACGTGAATTCTGAGTAGAAATGTTTACTAGGAAGGACTTAGTTCTCTCTCTCTCTTTCTCGCTCTCTCTCTCACTCTCATACTCCATGAACACAAACACCGTCCCCACCTCCTCCCCCTCCCCTCCCCGCCTCTGAATCAAGAAACCCAACCACCCATCAACATCAAACCGCACATTTGCAGATAGACGCGACAAGGTAAGATGGCCTGGGAGAGGGCGGAAGCCAAGACATAACACGGCTCAGCTCTGCTTCCATTAATGCAGGGGCGGCATTATGAAGACCATGGCAGAGAAGAAGAAGAAGAAGAAGAAGAAGGAGAAGGAGAAGAAGATGCGGGGAGGATGTTGGTGATGATGATGATGATGATACAAAGGATGCTGATCATGACTGGTGGTGAAGATAATGACGAGGAGGAAATTGAAGACTGAAAGAATATGAGTGACTGATTGATTATTATGAGGTTTGGGGCCTGAGACCAAGCGATTGAACCTATTAGGGCGTATTCGATGACTTTGAATTTCCAGTTTCCTTGAAGGTTTTCTCCGCATGAAATATATATATATATATATATATATATATATATATATATATATATATATATATATATATATATATATATATATATATATATATATATATATATATATTTCTGTAAAAAAATTTTGCTTATTGCAGAAGGTACCCCATAAGGTTAAATATACATCTACGTTGATGATGATATGATAGTATTTCTATTAATCCCAGGTGATAAAAAGTAGTGGATGATAATGATGATGATGATGATGATGATGCCAAAGTCTAGCAACTGTAAATTATTTTCGTTCATTCTTGAGTTCGTCTACATTTAAAAACTCTTCTTCGAAAACAGCTTTTAAAAAATGCAATATCTCAGTCCTTTCTATTTCACATACAAACACACACAGAAACACATACACACATTCACTGGCATGTCTACATTTCTCTATCACTTTTCCCCGTCAGTGTTCAGAGTCATTTTCTTCTCTCTCTCTCTAAATACTGAAGACCAAGCACCAGAAAGGTTAATATAACATAGA
>NC_089745.1:8935917-8943417 GCF_040412425.1 Macrobrachium rosenbergii | reverse complement strand
CTAATATATATATAAATATATATATATATATATATATATATATATATATATATATATATATATATATATATATATATATATATATATATATATATAAAACTACCTAACATTTTTCCTTTCCTTTATTTTCCACTTGGTTTTGCAACCTTTAACTAAAATGCTCTTATGATTGCAACTTTCATCAGCATCTAAATAATAAAACAATACGCAAGACAATAAAAAAAAAGTTACTAAAAACAACACAAGCGGCTCAATCAAAGACTAAAACAAAGGATGAATTTTTTTCATTAATATTTTAGAGCAGGCCTGACAAATGAGTGGCATCACATTACACCCCTAGATCCAATACACAAAACGATCAGATACCTGTAGAATGACCACAGAATGTGGAACAATAAATAAAAAATAACATAAACAAAAGAAAAAGGTATTTGTGGAAATAACAATAAAAATAAAATATATTTTCATCATTCCTAACAATTTTTCACTCTGAAAGTCGGCTGGATCGTCCATGACCGAAATTAAAATTAGATATAAAAAAGTTGATATTCACCTGGTTCTTATACAATTGCACTGCGGGGAAGGGATGACAGGAAACGCCGTAAAAGAATTCTCATTTGGGCATGACACAGCACTGAACCTTCCCCTCCCCTCCCCCCTTCCCCCATTCTGCCACAAGGACGGACGAGGAATCGGGAGATAAAAAAAAGGGGGGAGGGGGGAAATTTGCCAAACACTCTTCTAGAGGAAATAAACAATAATTTTAACGAACATACTGCCCTTAAATGACAACAAAAGAATCAGTTTTACTCTCTCTCTCTCTCTCTCTCTCTCTCTCTGACAATTTCCCATCCCCAGTAGACTGGTACCAAATTTACAGATATAGGAAATCTCTCTCTCTTCTTCTCTCTCTCTCTCTCTCTCTCTCATTAAATATGTTAAAAATAATGACTATTCTTCCTTAATTCTGCTTCTTATGGAAAGAAAAACGCAACTCTTCCAAACGGACTTATTTACGAGCGGTAATTTACCACTTATTATACAATATGCAAAAGAAAGAGAGAGAGAGAGAGAGAGAGAGAGAGAGAGAGAGAGAGAGAGAGAGAGAGAGAGAGAGAGAGAGATTTCCACCTATATCTGTAAATTTACCTTTAGATTGGTAACAATGTACCGGGGGTGGGAAATTGTCCGGCAGAGAGAGAGAGAGAGAGAGAGAGAGAGAGAGAGAGAGAGAGAGCAATACGCCAATTAACATAAGCCATGCACTGCCAATTAGATCTAATGAATCAAAATTAATTATGCCAGACTTCGCCACCTCATTACCATCGACAGCGATTCATGGCAGCCTTATTTGCAGGAAATCAAAAAACATATTTTTCTTAATTCTCTTCCCTGACTGTTAATCGATACGGGACACCTTCGCAAATACCTTTCCTTGATTAACTTTTCTCGAGAATCACGCGAGGTGAAATTAATCTAATGACCCGGGTTATTGCGACTCCAGTGACAATAACAACAACAACACGGCATCGATTATTATAAAAACAATAACTGCAGCCGTGGTTGTACTTGTATAGTATATATGTGGTATATGAGAAGAGAGAGAGAGAGAGAGAGAGAAGTATACCTTACTTTAACCAGACCACTGAGCTGATTAACAGCTCTCCTAGAGAGGGCTGGCCCGAAGGATTAGATTTATTTTACGGCTAAGAACCAATTGGTTACCTAGCAAACGGACCTACAGCTTCATTAGGAATCCGGAACCATATTATAGGGAGAAATGAATTTCTATCACCAGAAATAAATTCTTCTTATTCTTCATTGGCCGGTAGGAGATTCGAACCTCATGGCAGCAGAGTGCTAGCTGAGAACGGAACCCACTCCCAACGAGGAATCCAGAGAGAGAGAGAGAGAGAGAGAGAGAGAGAGAGAGAGAGAGAGAGAGAGAAACATGCCTTGGCTCACAACTGTAAAGAATTATTAAAAACCAAACCATACTTCGAATGAGAGAGAGAGAGAGAGAGAGAGCATACCAAGTGTCACTCTTCCATAGAAACATAAAAAACAAACCCATATTTTGAGACACAGAGAGAGAGAGAGTCCAGTCATATGACGAGAGAGAGAGAGAGAGAGAGAGAGAGAGAGAGAGAGAGAGAGAGAGAGAGAGAGAGAGAGAGAGAGAGAGAGAGAGAGCATGCCAAGGGTCACTCTTCCATAGAAACAAAAAACGAAACCACATTTTGAGACAGAGAGAAAGAGTCTATGACGAGAGAGAGAGAGAGAGAGAGAGAGAGAGAGAGAGAGAGAGAGAGAGAGAGAGAGAGAGAGAGAGAGAGAGAGAGCATGCCAAGGGTCACCCTTCCAAGGGAACGTAAAAAAATAAAAAACATATTTTGAGAGACACGGAGAAAGAGTCCCGACAGATCAAAAAAATAAAGTTCCCAAAACTTCCCAGCGAGTGGATAATCTTCTGGACACCACGGAGACAAACTAATTACGTCCCATAACTGTTATGTGCCAGGCAAAAATAACAGAAAAATGACATAAAAATAACAGGGAACGGTGGAAATCACGCGATACGCTCGTAATCACGGTGAGTGATAACGCACGTGCGTTTAATACCTTACATATTTATATAGGTAATTGCACACACGGATGATTTCTGGGTTATAAGAAGTCGAGGAATAAACAATTTACTTTTCGGATCGATTCTTCTATTCAGGAAAAAGGAATAAACAATATTTTTATGTCAATTCTTCTATTCAGGGAAAAAGAATAAATTTTTTTTTTTTATATTAATTCTACTATTCAGGGAAAAGAAATAAAGAGTTTACTTTTTTGATCGATTCTTCTATTCAGGGAAAAGGAATAAAAAATTTGTTATAACAATTCTTCTACTCAGTAAAAAAGGAATAAACAGTTTATTTCTTATATAGAATATTCTATTCAGGGAAAAGGAATAAACAGTTTACTTCTTATATCGAATCTTCTATTCAGGGAAAAGGAATAAACAGTTTACTTTTTATATCGATTCTTCTATTCAGGGAAATAAAGTAGTCCGGGTATAATTCTTGATACGGATACCATTTACAAAAGTAATCGTTTTCAAAATAATTTACAAAAGTAATAAGTCACAAAAGTAATAATTTCCAAAAGGATTACACAGTCAGTTTCCTTGAAAATGCTATAGAATTTTTAATTCTGTAGCATAAGGCAATATTAATTGATCTTCTTATAACGTGTCACATCGCTAAACTTATTCCTATCGTTTGAAATTCAATATTCCCGCAAAAAAATACTAATTACTTTCTTTCAAGAGAAGTCACTGATTATGGTTGTGAGATAGTGTAGGAGGACGTTACTACTACTACTACTACTACTACTACTACTAGTAGTAGTAGTAGTAGTAGCAGTATAAATTCCACCACCCATTCCTGGAACACGGAAAATAAAAAAAATAAAAAATTCCACTTCACACAAAAATCAAACAAAAGAAATTACGAAATTGTCGCAAAATAACAACCCTAAATTGTGAACAAGAAGAAATCACAAGTTTCACACACCGGGTCAAAAAGTCCCCTCTCTCTCTCTCTCTCTCTCTCTCTCTCTCTCTCTCTCTCTCCCAGAAAAAAAGGAAGCGAGGAACTATGGCATACGGCATGAACAATGATTCTGCCAGACAGAAGAAAGTTGACGGAAATAAAAAAAAAAAAAAAAAGAGAAGAGAAGAGAAGGCGCGTGGGAAAAAAAATACACCACAAAAACGGGAAACGGCTTAATTACAGGTGAAACTCTGCCTCAAAAACTGCCATTGTCAGGGAAAAGAAGCAAAGTTCAACCTTCATTCTCTCTCTCTCTCTCTCTCTCTCTCTCAACAAGGCAAACTCCTCTCGTATAATGGCAGTTAAGATTTCTACTGTGGTACAGCACGCTTTATGCCATTCTGGAGAGAGAGAGAGAGAGAGAGAGAGAGAGAGACTTTCATTTTTGGCAAAGACAAATCGGCACTCCCGTTCGACTTTCTACGTAACTGAAGGTGAATTTCCTAACCAGCTCCTTTCTTTATGAGGTATAAAGTGTGTATCGAGTTACAGAGTATACAGTTAATATACTGATAAGCCTTCTGCGTAGGAGTACACAGCAGCTTAATTTGCTGAAGTTCTCCTGCGCAGGGGTTCATCCATGATTCATGTCACTGTTATGACTTTTCAAGATTACCTGGGTCAGAAGAAACTGCTTGAGTTCATTATATATATACATACATACATATATGTATGTATGTATTAAATATATATATATATATATATATATATATATATATATATATATATATATATATATATAAAAGCACTTAAATAAAAATCATTATTTTTTGATAAACAAACCGTAATTTGTACGACAAATTAAGCGTAAGCAAAGCCTCAATATAAACAGGTGTGCATAACAGAACCACGAAAAAAATACACTTTTAAACAAGGACGGTTACGTCACCTACCAACTCTAAAAGAAAATTAAAAAGAATTACTATTTCGTAAAGACTTCTTCCACAAGACAGGTTACACAAAATCCGTGTCTTTCCAATAAGCTAACTGATATTGCGTACAGTAAAGCGCCCCGAAATTGCTGTGCAGCGGCAACCCTCACTCCCCTCTCTCTCTTACACGACCCTTCCCTATCCCCACTCTTTGTGCATGCTCTTCCCTACTCCTCCCCATCTCCCCTCACAGGCCTCCGATCTCTGTCGCCATCCATTCTTCCTCAAAAGAACTTTCACTGTTAATACTTCATATCTTTGGCTCCAGAGACTCAAAAGAGAGAGAGAGAGAGAGAGAGAGAGAGAGAGGAGAGAGAGAGAGAGAGAGAGAGAGAGGGACGTCCAGACACAAGCCCTTGGGAGATGGATATCGGTGGTCGGCAGACGCTGGTGACGGCGGGCGTGACGCAAAGAGACAAGAGCCCAAGGTTGCAAGACACGAATATATATTCTCTCTCTCTCTCTCTCTCTCTCTCTCTCTCTCTCAATAGAGGATACGCGTGTGAGGAAATTAGAAATAATGTTGGTAATCCGTAAATGAAGTGAAATGTGCATTAATGAAGAAATGAAAAATTAACAAAATATATTGGGAGGATTAAAAAAAAAAAAAAAAAGTCTCCCTTTCCAGGAATCTTAAGCTGGTCCACAAAAATGTAAATAAAGGAGGCAATGGAATGGAAGTAATAGAAAAAATATATAGGAATTAGTATGGAGATTCAAAATGGAATAAACAGCTACCATTAAGAAGAAAATAAAAGTAAAAAAATAAAGAACACACACAAAGAGGGCTTTATAAAAATACTGGCTATAAGGTGTTCATAACCTGGGAATAACTGAAGGCAAACAAATTCATATACTATCACTTCTTTTTCAGTCTTAGAGCAATATTACTCATAAGTAGTAGTAGTAGTAGTAGTAGTAGTAGTAGTAGTAGTAGTAGTAGTACTTCCCTGGGGGGTGGGGTAATAACGAAACAAGGCAGCCGCGAGGAATGATGAAAGATGCGGAAGACGTGTGCCGACTCCGAAAGGCCTATTGAACGGACAGCAATAATCGGCCGAAGGGGAAAAAATATGCCTCGGGAATTTTCGACTAACCGGTGCGAGCCTCGAATTAAAAGAAATGGCGTCGAATCGCCTCCCCTACGTTTCTTTCGAATGAAAGAAATATAAGTTACATTGATTTCTCTTAATAGCTTGCATGAACGTATGTCAAATGTTTATAAGAGAATATAGGAGAAAACGTAAAAGATGTGTAACTCGTGCAGTAAAGCACTGACCTTTTTTTTTTTTTAGACTTTCAAAAATTTCCCACGAAACACTCGACACCAGTTCAGTGACTTTCCAGTGAAGGAAATAAAGAGTTAGCGATTCATTTGAATACATTGCACGAATATCTGTCGAATGTTTATAAGAGAATGCAGGAATAACCTTAAGTTCTTCCTACAGGAGATCAAATATAAGATGTTTAACTCGTGCAGTAAACCACTGAATGTTTTTAGATTTTGAAAAATTCCCCATAAAACACTCGACACGAGTTCAGCTACGCCCACTCACGTCACGAAGCACCCTAGGAGTGGGCGGGCCAACGAGCGGATTCCTCCTAATTCTACAAAAAAAAAAAAAAACATACAATAAAATAAAACAGGACCGAACGCTAACAAACCCGACGACTGACTGATTGAGTTGATGCCATCTGCTGTGATGCAAAGTCACTTTCCTTAATGCAAATCCGTGAATCCGGACATACGGAAAGGGGGTTCATTAAATAAACTTACAAGTCTCTCTCTCTCTCTCTCTCTCTCTCTCTCTCTCTCTCTCTCTCTCTCTCTCTCTCTCTCTCTCTCTCTCTCTCTCTGGAAAAGAAGCGCTTCCAATTATGTTAAGTTTCATGAAAGAGTCAGAATTACAACAAGGTCTATTTCATAGGAAATTATTTTTAGTAACCACTTTCTCTTCTCTGGAAAGAAGGTGTTTAATAGGCCTTTCATGAAAGAATGCAGAATTATAAACGTTATAAACAAGGTTACATAATTTTCACAGAGAAGATTTTTTTTAATAATGAATTTGTCCTCTCTCTCTCTCTCTCTCTCTCTCTCTCTCTCTCTCTCTCTCTCTCTCTCTCCACTGCTGATAATAGACTCACGCCCACTACAACGTTACTTTGGGATTTGTTTGATTGGCCACATAGAGGGCGGTGGTGTCTCCGGTTCGGCCAAATTACGCCCCTGGGAGAACCAACTGCCGAGCAGACTGGAACTTAATGTTATGGTAATGAGTAATGATCGGTTGCAGTCTTCGTTTCCTGCTATTTGCTACCGAAGAAGAAGAAGAAGAAAAGAAGAAGAAGAAGAAGAAGAAGAAGAAGAAGAAGAAGAAGAAGAAGAAGAAGAAGAAGAAGAAGAAGAAAAGAAGAAAGAATAAACAGGGAGAAAGAGGAATAAAGAAGGAAAATGAATAAATTACACATTACCGAAACGAATGCAAAAGAAATAGGAAGAAATTGAAAAGACATAATAAAAATAACCCGTTACTGATCCTTCCCATCATCATTCGGGTTGAGAGAGAGAGAGAGAGAGAGAGAGAGAGAGAGAGAGAGAGAGAGAGAGAGAGAGAGAGAGATAATGACTGGTTTTGGTCGAGTCATGTCTATGATGTCCTCTTATGAGTTAAATCTTGGTTCTTTCTCGACTGGGGGAAAAAACAAAGGTCTGCCTGCCTGAAATTTAAGGAATACCTTAAATCTTCTGCCTAAAATTTATGGAACCCCTAAATCTGCCTGCCTAAAATTTCAGGGATCCCTATATCTGCCTGCCTAAAATTTAAGGAACACCTTAAATCTTCCTGCCTAAAATTTAAGGAACCCATAAATCTGCCTGCTTAAAATTTCAGGAACCCCCAAGTCTGCCTGCCGAAAATTTAAGGAACCCCTAAATCTGCCTGCCTAAAATTTAAGGAACCTCTAAA
>NC_089745.1:8893417-8930917 GCF_040412425.1 Macrobrachium rosenbergii | reverse complement strand
ATACTGTTCAATGGGAAACTGAGTAACTACCCAGACCCTGTGCCATACGGTTTGTGACACACACACAAACACACACAGACACACACACATATATATATATACTGTATATATAATATATAAAAGACAACTCTGGTTCGATTGAAGACACGGGAACCCAACACCCATTACTAATTAGTGCACTCAATTTTGATAATAACACTGAAGGCTCTTGGTCACTGCTCGAAAGGACTAGGGTTTAACTAGGGAGATTAAAGACTAGGGTTCAACTAGGGAGATTAAAGACTAGGGCTCAACAAGGGAGATTAAAGACTATGGTTCAGCTAGGGAGTTTACAGACTAGGGTTCAACGATGGAGATTAAAGACTAGGACCGGACTAGGGAGATTAAAGACTAGGGCTCAACTAGAGATTAAAAACAAACTAGGAGATTAAAGACAACTAGGGAGATTAAGCTGCTAGGGAGTTTAAAGACTAGGGTTCAACTAGGGAGATTAAAAACTAGGGTTCAACTAGGGAGATTAAAGACTAGGGTTCAACCAGGTAGATTAAAGACTAGGGTTCAACTAGGGAGATTAAAGAAGTCTAAAGAGATGATATACATAGGAAGCACCATGATCACACTGCAAAGTGAATGAGAGACCGACATATACGGAATCGATGATCATTTGAGATCAATTCAAAAAAAACATTTCCTACGCTTGTTTATCGCAAGCGAAGAGGTATGGACAAAATATGAAACATTTTATAAAAATGAAAATAATAATTTTCTTACTTTCCCTTGGTCAGGGTGACGGACATAAGGAAGGGAAGGACTGTTCGGAGAATTATTTGAAAAAACCGAGAGATTACATTTCATTCCTCGTTCAGCGAGAATTAGCTGCATGGCCGGAAGACACAGAAATGTCAATACGTGTTGGAGGGAAATAAATTACACACATACATATATATATATATGTACATATACATACATAAATATACATATATTGTGTGTATATGTATGTATATATGTGTATGTATATATATACACATATGTAATATATATATATATATGTAATATATATATATATATATATATATATATATACATATATATATATATATATATATACTGTATATACATGTATTGTATACATACACACATACACTGTATACATTCATGTAAGGACAGATTCCTTACCTTGTTCAGCGCGTGCAAAGGCTGCTAGAAGAAGCAGGGCGATGAGCAGGTGCCCTAGCAGGGGTGGGTGCGTTCGGCTACCACCAAAGTGAGCTTGCCTAGGGGAGCTCTTGGTCCTATGGGGAGCAGCCTGGGGGCACCGCCCCTCGCTGATGCCCCCGCCGCTCACCACACCCTTCATGAGGCCTACCACCTTAAGTTAATAACATAACCTGCGAAAGACAGACAATAAAATAAGTTAGTATCAATATCAGATTAATTCATTGTTCATCAATTGAAAATTTAACATCGGATATACTGTAAAATAATAACAACAATAATGCTAACTTCGGTATCATAGGCTAAAATAGCAATAAACAAAGCAACAACAACTGCAACAACAATAATGTCATAATTTAAACCAGTAATGATAATAAACAACCAAAACGAAACAACTGGCTCCAGAACAACATACACAACTTGGGAAAACAAATTCCAAAACAACAGGACAACAGCAACAACAATAATAATAATATTTTACCCATTAATAATACTGAATAAACAGAAAATCCCAAGGCCCAACAACCAAAACGAAACGACTGGCTCCAGAGCAACATACACAAACTGGGGAAGCAAATTCCAAAACAACAGGACTACAACAACAACAACAGTATCATAATTTAAACCTTTAATAGCAATAAATAAACAGAAAACCCCAAGGGACAACAACCAACACGAAACAACTGGCTCCAGAACAACACACACAACTTCGGGAAAACAAATTCTAATACAGGACAACAACAGCAACAATAACATCGTAATTTAAACCATTAATAACTACAAATAAACAGAAAACCCCACGGGCCAACAACCAAAACGAAACAACTTCTCCAGAACAACGTACACAACTTGGGGAAAACAAAATTCCACTATGAACACACCCATGCAGAAAGATCAAATAAAACAAAAAACCCAGGAAGCTACTAGCATCAAAAGTTTCAGGGAAGAAAGAGAGAGAGAGAGAGAGAGAGAGAGGGTTCATCTCGGTGGAGTTTGTGTGAAAGTTATTGTAATCGTTCTGACTTCGGTTTTTCTTTCAGGCAACCTCCCCGGGGGTCTCACTATAACCCCCCCCCCTCTGTCTCTCTCTCTCTCCCCTCAGCTACCGTCCTTAAAAATTTCATTCGCGGCTGGAAAGTGACGGGGAAGGAGACAGGAGGAAAGGGAAGTGGGGATAATAAGCAATATAACAAACTTTCTCCGCTTTTCATTATTTCTATACATACAAAAATACAAAGAGAGAAAATTGCCATAAAAGTAATGCTTTCGCATGAGACAATAACACCTGACTGTATTGTTCACGGATGAAATTTAGCAGGTTCATAAATGTGCTCAAAATAAAAAAAAAATGATAAAAAAAGGATAAGTGTGGTAAAAATAAAAAAAATTATTATGAGTCAGCTTATCAAAACAGTTTTGTAAAGAGCAGACAGAGCTCAGTAATAGCTGCAAAAACTGAGGATGTTAAAAAACAAGAGTGCAATCACATTGCGTGCGTGTATGAGAGAGAGAGAGAGAGAGAGAGAGAGAGAGAGAGAGAGAGAGAAGAGAAGGGGTCTCAATAATACCTGCAAAAACTCTGACGAGTGCAACACATTGTATGTGTGAGAGAGAGAGAGAGAGAGAGAGAGAGAGAGAGAGAGAGAGAGAGAGAGAGAGAGAGAGGCTCAATAATATCTGCAAAAATTCTGACGATGTTAAAGAAAACAATAGTATAATCACATTGTGTGTGTGTGTGTATTTGTTAGAGAGAGAGAGAGAGAGAGAGAGAGAGAGAGAGATTAATGGGTCAACTTAAAGCGGTGTGAAATGGAAAGTTGATCCGTTTGTGATAATGAGCAAAGTTAAAGGGATATTATAATGCACACTCAATGTGTATAGAATCTTCTGAACTCCTTCGCCACTGGAGAGAATCACAAATGAGTTTCCGGCAGAGAGAGAGAGAGAGAGAGAGAGAGAGAGAGAGAGAGAGGGGGCTTTATGCTCGACACATTCCTTTATGACAGGTAACTTTATTCACCGCAGCTACAGAAATGATTTTTTTTTCGTACGATTTCATGTACACACACACACACACACACACACACACACACACAACTCACACACACGCACACACACTATACATATACGCGCATAAATACACACGTGTGAATACGGTTTCTCCTTAGAGGGGAGATGAAACAAAGGTACCGAAATATATAAGAAGAGTTTAAATAAAAATGAAATACACAGTTAAAAATATTTCATGTGAAAGAAAAATACATACAAACAAACATACATACATATATGAATGTATATATATATATATACATATATATATGATTATATATATATTTTATATACATATGTATATGCATGTACAGTATGTATATATATATATATATATATATATATATATATATATATATATATATATATATATATATATATATATATATATATATATATATATATATATATATATATATAAATATTAGTATACACGTTCCGTTAAAATCAGTTTCGCATCTCTTCACTAAAGCTTTGAATCACGTTGCGTTAAAATCAGTAGTTAGTTGAACGATTAATAATAATAATAATAATAATAATAATAATAATAATAATAATAATAATAATAATAATAATAATAGCAAAAGCAGGAACTACGGAACGGTTGTTTCGCGGAACACGTTAGAAAGGAACTGCATTTTCGAGTCATTACGGCCGCTTTTCCAACCATGAAACGCAAGACAATGACGAGCCTCAATTGCACGAGAATTACGCCCCGCCGAGAAACAATGGGAACACAGAAGAAGACACGCGATAATTAACAACAAAAGAAAGAAGGTATCGTAAATTCCGTGAGTAGAGGAGGCGAATTACGGCGACGTATGACGCTGTAATGAGAGAGGAATGAGGTGGGGTGTATACAGTAGTATATATTCGTTAAGTCAGGAAGCTTTTTGCTGCAATGATTCGTTAACTGAATGGCATTGTTCTTTTAATTGGACTGCGAAGCTGAAATAGACTCAAATTACAATAGTTGATGAATGGCTGAATAGAGAGTACATAAATGCAAGTATATATATTATATATATATATATATATATATATATATACTCTCTCTCTCTATATATATATATATATATATATATATATATATATATATATATATCTCTCTCTCTATATATACGTAATGTGTGTCTGTGTCTAGTATTTCTATATACAATGTATACATATGCATATATATATATATCTATATATATCTCTCTCTCTCTCTATCTCTCTCTATAATATATACAGTATATACATACATATACATATATATATACAATATATATATATATATATATATCTATATATATATATCTCTATATATCTATATATATATATATATATATATATATATATATATAAAAAGAGGATTCCTAATATATCTGGGCTAAAAGACAAAAGTAACCAATTACTAACAAATTAATTACAACAAGTTAAGAAAAACGCAAGGACAAAAAAAGCGGCAAATAAAAATAAAAAGTAAATATTAAATTCTGATTGTTTTTCAGAAAACACCCAAATCTACATAATACAAATAATCTAATTTAGCCTCGAATGACAACAATCAATCACGTCCAACAATGACAGCGTAATTAATGACACCAAAACAAATGGCAGAGCACAATTACAGCACGGACGAATATAATGACATCCCGTACGACTGACCGTAATTAATCGTGGGTCTGGTTAATTACATCAAGAACATCGGGTTAATTATTGCGAAAGGACTGAATGATTCGCGAATCCCATGCGTGAGACTTTTGACCTTTTCTTGACCTGGCACAACAGAGCGAGACAGGTCAGACATAATGCAACTGGTCTGTGGAATATCTGGTCTGCTGACCACAAAAACTGTAACGATCAACGGCAAACAGAGAGCAAGAGAGAGAGAGAGAGAGAGAGAGAGACTTGTTGGATTTTACTGGGAACACTTTAATAGGAACAGTATAATTGCCTGGTCTTTTGAGTGAGAGAGAGAGAGAGAGAGAGAGAGAGAGAGAGAGAGAGAGACTCTTGTTGGATTTTATTAGAATAGTATCATTGCTTCTGTTTTTATGAGAGAGAGAGAGAGAGAGAGAGAGAGAGAGAGAGAGAGACTCTTGTCGGTTTATTAGAAATAGTATCATTACTTCTGTTTTTATGAGAGAGAGAGAGAGAGAGAGAGAGAGAGAGAGAGAGAGAGGCTCTTGTTGGTTTTATTAGAAATAGTGACATTACTTCTGTTTTTATGAGAGAGAGAAGAGAGAGAGAGAGAGAGAGAGAGAGAGAAGAGCCTTTTATTTTAACAGAAATAGTATCATTGCTTCTGTTTTTATGAGAGAGAGAGAGAGCCTTGTTGGATTTTAATAGAAATAGCATCATTGCTTCTGGTTTTTATGAGAGAGAGAGAGAGAGAGAGAGAGAGAGAGAGAGAGAGAGAGAGAGATCTACGCTCCAGCACCTGAAATGACAAACCCAGATTAAATTATCCCAGTCTTATGTTTTCGTTGGTCCGTCATTGAAGAACTGCCCTCCCTACCGATATCACTTCCAACTTGATTCCACAACTATCTGGCAGCACAGAGGACCCTAAGAATTAGGTCGGTCGTAAGACAAAAGGTCCTGAACTCCACAATGGAGTTAGCGAGGAGGGCGATTATTTACCCAAGCGTCCGAATTCATGGGGAGCGTCCTTCGTCAATAGCCAAAAACTGCGTCGTATTTCCTGGACGCAGTTTTAAGAAGTTCTTGAGGATCACGTACCCATTTACCAAGGGCAAAAAAAAAAAAAAAAAAAAAAAAAAAGAGAGAGAGAGAGAGAGAGAGAGAGAGAGAAGAGAGAGAAGAAGAAGAAGAAAGAAGAAGAAGAAGAAGAAGAAGAAGAAGAAGAAGAAGAAGAAGTTAAAATATAAGTGACGTCGAAACGATCATTAAGAACAACAGAAAAAAAGCGAAATTCTGTAAATAGTCGATAAGCTTCATTCATTAGAAACTGATTTATACATAGGTACTATTGCTGATGATCATTCAAATGACAATAATTCTACAAAACAGATTCGCATTCTTACTCAGATTATTATTATTATTATTATTATTATTATTATTATTATTATTATTATTCAGATGATGTACCATATTCATAAGGAGCAAACCTACAGGGGCCACTGACTTGAAATTCAAGCTTCCAAAGATTAAAGAGACAAAGGGAAATAGTGTCAGAAATATTCCAGAATTCCAGACACGGTCGAACACATTTGAGACTCTGACTTTATCTACTATTCTTTAAATGTAAAAGCCGAAGAAACGGGTACCTCATACCCTTAACCAGCCCAGACAGCAGAAAAAAAAAAAGTCAAAACGGGAAAGGAAGAGATAACCTGACGGGTGGAGTAATACCAAGCTGACAATGCTGAAGAGGGTAGAGGAACTCTTTCTTAAAGAGTATTGTAGCGATGCCCAAAACCCGACCAATAAACTAAGTAAATGAAGCAACCAGGTTAAGTGAGAGAAACAACTAACAAAAATGAGGAGATACAACAAACGACTGAATAAATAGAGTTGACCAAAATGAAGCAACCATGGTAAGAGACACTAATAACAAAAATTGAGGAGAAACAAAAACATTTTGATAAATAAACAAATTTCACCAAAATGAAGCAACCAGGTTAAGAGAGTGAAACAAATTTTTAAAAAAATGAGGAGAAACAACAAACATCTGGATAAATAAACAAACTTGACCACAATGAAGCAACAAGGTTAAGAGAGAGACACAAATAACAAAAAATGAGGAGAAACAACAAACAAACAACTGGATAAGTAAACAAATTTGACCAAAATGAAGCAACCAGTTTAAGAGAGAGAAACTAATAAAAAAATGTGAAGGAAACAACAACCAACTGGATAAAAAATAAACAAACTTGACCAAAATGAAGCAACCATGTTAAGAGAGATACTAAAAATAAAAAATGAGAAACAACAAACAACTGGATAAATAAAAACACTTGACCAGCATGACGCAACAAGGTTAAGAGAGAGACACAAACGACATAGACGAAGAGAAACAACAAACAACTGGACAAATAAACAAACTTGACCAAAGACCCCCAACACACACACACAAAGCAGACGATCTCCCGAGTCGGGCAGAGGAGACATCGCCTCCTAACAAGTTACGGGAGCTTATCGGCGGAATGAATAACGCAATCGAACTTTTATGGCCGAAATGGGGTCCCGGCCAAACTTTCCCTCTTATTTTCTAATCCAATAACGGAGGAATGAGACAAATAGAAGTGACACTGGTGGTGCCCGGGGAGAGAGAGAGAGAGAGAGAGAGAGAGAGAGAGAGAGAGAGAGAGCTAAAATTCGCCTTAAAAAGATTACACTATCAGACGAGACGAGAGAGTTTATTACTAGTATAGTGAAGATACCAGATGAAGGCAAAAGAGAGAGAGAGAGAGAGAGGAGAGATAAAATTCGCCTCAGAAAGATTACACTATCCAGACGAGACAGAGAGAGTTTATACTAGTTTAGTGAAGATACCAAGATGAAAGGCAAAAGAAGGCAAAGAGAGAGAGAGAGAGAGAGAGAGAGAGAGAGAGAGAGAGAGAGAGAGAGATCTGCTCCACCAAAAGAGCCTTATTATATTGGCATAGACTCGGGTACACTGGAAAGACTTGAACGGCAAAATTTCACAAAAACATAAAAAGATAAATTTTCATTATTTGACTTTTTCATTTGATGTTATTTGACAGGGGTCTAATCTCAGTTAGTAACTTCTGCAATCAGTGCTTGCATATGGTCGTGACCTTAAATTATTATTATCATCGTTATATTAATGAATGACCCAATTTCATCTGCCATTAATTCTTGCATTGGCTCTTAGCTGAAAAATATGACTAATATCAAAATCTACTTGTGACTAACCTGTGGTAATTTGGACTTCAGAAGATTTCGGGAAAGTGTGGGGGTTTTCAAACACAAAGTAACAGAGACGGGCATATCCTAAACCAACCCAACCACATTAATAAAGAACTCAACTGGTTACTTATCATTAGACGACAAGACTCTCGCTCTCACATAAATTAAAAAAAAAAAAAGTTTGGAAACATCAAGCAACAAACAATCTGAATATCGTTGTAATGACGAAAAGTAAACATCCAAACTGACCACGCGCTCGCACGTTTATGGTTGCGCGCGTGGGCACGCGCGTGAAACTACCTATGGCCACCTGTACCCTGGGAAGCCCAAGCCATCCTCTTAATCCTCAGGAGGCCGCTTTCAATGCGTCATTAGGATGTCGGGGCACGATCCTGCCGCCATTATTTCCTGGTATTCTCCATTTTTGATGCGGCGTCATCCAAATTTAAGATGCACCCCTGGGCCTTAGGGAGGTCCTCTCTCCACGAAGGAAGGGCCAAAAGGGGAAGGAAAAGGGGGAGATGCCCCCTCCCCTCCCCTACCCCTCCCATATTCCCCTCTACAGTATACCAATGCCAACCCAAATCCGAACCTAATCGCGTTTGCCTTCCTAGACAGGTCTCTCAATGCTTGATATATATACAGTGAGAGAGAGAGAGAGAGAGAGAGAGAGAGAGAGAGAGAGAGAGAGAGAGAGAGAATACCCACAAAAAAAGGATGCCTGTGGTGTAGCTCTATACACCTCAAGAGAGAGGATGGAAGGGGGAAACAATCCCTAAATAAATTATATACGTCTGGAGCTTAGATGCCCCTACCGAATATGCTGAGTGATGGGGAAGGGGGTATATGGCTGAGCCCCTAATCGGGCGAGATGTGGCGTTCCAGGGATGGGCGAGGGGAAAGGGGGTGGATAGAGGTGAGGAGGGGATAAGGGGTCCCCCAACGAAAAGGCGTGAATGTCTACCGAAAAAGGGACAGCGGAGGGATGTGGGATATAGGAACTTATAGGAAGTCAGAGAAAGGTGGTAAGGAATAACAGGAGGTGAAGGAAACAAGAGAAAAGAGGGTCTTGACCACCTTCCCCTCCCTCGTCTCCACCCCACCCACCTATAACATCCTTGGTAACCCCCACCAAACCCCAGTGCCCTAAAACGCTTGCTACCTCGCCAGTGGGGGGAGGGGAGGGGAAGGGGGGGGGGAAGAGCTGAAATTCCCACCGCATTTGCCTCATAAATCGCGACCAAAATAGTACTAAGGTTTATATTTCCCGTCGGAATGGCCCGTTGGAGATCTGGAATATAAATAGGCTATTAATGTTATCTCTCTCTCTCTCTCTCTCTCTCTCTCTCTCTCTCTCTCTCTCTCTCTCTCTCTCTCTCTGAATCACAAAGTTATAACTAAGGTTATAAATACTAGAATGGAAGCTTTCTATTTCATTCATAGTTAGATTATAAAAAATGGAATGTTTTCTGCTGTATGTCTGTATATCTGTATGTATTATGTATATATAAGTTACAGGATTAGACATAATAAATAAAGTACAAAATCAAGTCCTAAAATAAGGAGGGGTTCACATCCGGATTCGCAAACAAGTGCCATGATATATGTCCCCAAAGAAAGCTAAAAAAAAAAAAAGATAAATAAATAAATAAAAGAAGACTGGATCTGGAAATCGTTTGGATGGGTGACCAATATCGAATTGAAGGTCGCCACTGGCAGGTAACATACCATGACCTCTTGTGGGGCACTGGCACGAGACGGAGAATGCCATGCCAAAAAAAAAAAAAAAAATCAACGTTTCTATCTTGCAAAAGACCTTATTAACTCCGGGTCTGAATAGCAACGAGTCACAATGAGACCTTGCGGGCCAAATGACGTAATCTTCGACCTAGCCAAACGCCGATCGTTAAAGGTCATCATGAAGACACCTAATAAAGCAATTAAAAGCCCCCAGCGATGCCTGCCCCAGTTTCACCCTTGGGAGCGATCATGATGACCCCAACCCCACCCAACAACCCCCACTTCCACACCCCCCACCCCGTTACCCAACCGCTTCCTGGGGCCCTGTAACAAAATCCTCTTTCGAAAACCAGGTGGACTTCTTCAAGGGCCATCAGTGATCGGTCATTATCATAAACTAGTTAGGAGGAGGAGGAGGAGGGGGAGGAGGAGGAGGGGGAGGAGGAGGAAGAAGACGAGAAGTTCAGGATGAAGCTGCACAAACTCTGGGAGGAATACTGATGAAGGTAAGAGAGGACAAGAAAGCGGAGAGAGAGAGAGAGAGAGAGAGAGAGAGAGAGAGAGAGAGAGAGAGAGAGAGAGAGTAAATCGAAATGGAGAGGATGGGAAGACAAAAAAAAATATAATAACTAAATAGAGACAAATATAAGACATGATATGATGCTTACAAAAGCAGAAAAAAAAGATAAATCGCCAAACCAAACAAGAGAAAAAAAGAGCTATAAATCACCATAATCCTATTCACCACCATCACCATAATCCTTCTCACCATGAGCAAGACCATCACTATGAATGAGGAGGAGGTTTTCTGCAGCCGATCGGATCTTCTCGTATTTATGCGCGAACTGATGAGAATCACTTAAAGTTCCGAGAGGAGGAGGAGGAGGAGGAGGAGGAGGAGGAGGAGGAGGAGGAGGAGGAGGAGGAGGAGGAGGAATCATCATTCACGAAATTATAACGATTTCGATGTTCATTATTAGAATTTACCGCTTCCTACCGCAGCGGCCGCCAGTGCGCTTTAGGACCGCGGCTTAAGAATTACGGTTGGCCAATGCCCGTGATTTCGTTTATGATTGACGCATGTCCTACGGGTGACAAGGTGAAAGAACTACGAAAAACAGAAGAAGAAAGAAGAAGAAGAAGACTTTCCATAAAAAAAGACTTTTCCATAAAAAAAAATACTTACTATTGACAAGAAAAGTACCCTCACTTACATTTTAACGGTAGCACTGATGAGGAACACCGTTCAAGTGTTCGAAGGTCTTTGGTTTATTTTACAGTGTAATATATTTACTATATAATTTTGAGTTTTTATTACATAGACTGTTTTTCACGAAATTGTGAATCTATTAGCATTAAGCTCAATCTTATCCACAATCAAGAAATTCAATCAAATATCTTTTAAATTGCGTTTCATACATGTAAATTCATCAGAATAATCATGAATACTGGAAGTAGATTTATACTTTTACGAATAAATAATTCGTTAAGTTTTTTATGCATGTAAGTTCACCATAATAATGAGGAATACTGAAAGTACTTCCCTGTAAAAATAAGCGGAGAAAATGTATCGTGATGAGATAAGTCTTGCTATAGATTGATATTACAATAGCATATCTTGCCCATTATGAATATTCGAAGAGGGGAAAGGTAGGAATACTAATAGACGAAGATGACACATAACTGACAGAGAGAGAGAGAGAGAGAGAGAGAGAGAGAGAGAGAGAGAGAGAGAGAGAGAGAGAGAGAGAGATTCATGGCATGAATAATAATACTAATCTCAGAGGAATGCCTTCCAAATGCAAAGGATTCTACCGGGAGATGAATAACTGATCAGATTTATGGAAGCATTGGGCACCAATTCTAAAGATGGTGAAGGATGATGATGATGATGATGATGATAATGAGGATGATGATGATGATGAGGATGATGATGATGATGATGATGATGATGATGATGATGATGATGATGGCATTTGAGTACTTACAAATTCGCTGCTCTTTGAGCTGAGTTCTTGGTATTAATTGCTGCTGTGCAATTCGATGAAATAATTACCTATGCTAGAGAGAGAGAGAGAGAGAGAGAGAGAGAGAGAGAGAGAGAGAGAGAGAGAGACTTTTCATGAAGTTGAAGAAGATTAGGAGTGGCATTTACACTGACAAGTTTTCTTTTGTTTTTCAGTATTTTGTTTACTATTCTTAGTATTTTAAACCACATTGTAAAAATTGCCAATACAGGGAATTACTATTCTTTCAAGATATTTTTAAACCACATCCCTATTATATATATATATATTATTTCTTTATAATTGCCAATACAGGGTTCATTTTAATACTTAACTTATTTCTTAATATATATATATATATATATATATATATATATATATATATATATATATATATATATATATATATATATATCTCATATATCTTCATTCTTTTTAATGAATCTATTTCCTTTTATATATCTCACTGTTTACAAAATCAGCTCTACATTTCTGATGGTTTGGTCCGCTTCATTATCAATTTATTTATACATTACCTGTATGCCTATAACTTATCACCTATCGTATTTAAAAGTGTACAGCAAAAACAAACAACTTCCACAGAAATCTCTGAGAGAGAGAGAGAGAGAGAGAGAGAGAGAGAGAGAGAGAGAGAGAGAGAGAGAGAGAGAGAGAGATAATTGGTCCTTCGTAGCAGACAAAATTCCATGATTTACGAGTCAGGACATGGAATGAGGGAATGGGTCTTCCCGTAAGTCGTGTATTCTCTGTGAGTGTGAGAGAGAGAGAGAGAGAGAGAGAGAGAGAGAGAGAGAGAGAGCATCATCTGAAATCCCCTTCAGGTGAAAAAAGACATTACAAAATACATGAAATGGCACGGACGCAGACTTCTTGTTTAATCTCACCAAACGATGAAGGAGGAAGATAGAGAAGACATGGAGGAGGAGGAGGAGCAGAGGAAAATAGAAAGGGGAGGAAAACGAAGAGATCTTACATAAATCGTGGAGGAGGAAAAATAAGAAGGGGAGAAAGGGGAAGAGATCTTATATAAATGGAGGATGAAGAAAAATGGAAAGGGGAGGAAAGAAAAGAGATCTTATATCAATGGAGGAGCAGGAGGATTAAAAATGGAAAGGGAAGGAATGGATAGAGATTTTATATATAAACTGAGAAGGAGGAGGAGGAGGAAAAATAGATGGGGAAGGAAAGGGGAGAGAACATATATAAATGGAGGAGGAGACAAAACAGAAAAGTGAGGAGAGGAAAGAGATCTTATATAAATGGAGGAGGAGGAGGAGGAGGAGGAGGAGGAGGAGGAGGAGGAGGAGGAGGAAGAAAAGTAGAAAAAGAAATAACAAGGACAAATAAACATATAATGTTTAGACAAAAAAATTATAATGTTTAGATGAAAAAAAAAAGAAGACTAACTGTATTTAGAAGATGGGAAAAAGGGGAGAAGAAGAAGAAGAAGGAAGTAACTAAATAAACGCCAAGGCCAAAACACTTGACGCTCGACGGAGAAGGAAGACGAAAAAAAAAGTGTATAAAGGTGGAAAAAGAGTCCTCATGCAAATAACAGGCGACAAGAGCGATAACATCAATAAAATTCAATTCTCTCTACGACGAACCTCACACGCATTGCTGCTTTTACATCACGAACGACATACGAGAACTTGATCAAGCCTATGGGCAAACGACCTCCTCACTTCGATTGACATAGAGTGTGTGCGAGAGAGAGAGAGAGAGAGAGAGAGAGAGAGAGAGAGAGAGAGAGAGAGAGAGAGAGAGATTATTCCTTCAGCTAATGAGAAAGACGGAGAAATTATTATGCAGAATATTTTTTTTTTTTGCAAAAATAATTTTTAAAAATATATATAGACTGACTTGTCTGCGTGTGCCTCAGAGAGAGAGAGAGAGAGAGAGAGAGAGAGAGAGCCTTGATCATTCCTTCAGCTTGAGAGAGAGATATACAAGTTATTGCCCCGGATATTTTGTTTCTAAAACCAACTTTAAAATAAAAAAATTATATATATATATATATATATGATACGATTTTCACTTACAGCAAGCTTTATACAAACTTCAAAGCAGATCTCTAGCGACATTAATTCATAGCGAACTGCTAATAAATACAACAAGCACAGGAAAACCTATAAGCTGTGGCGTGAAATTAACAACTTAACTCAAATTCCAACAACGCTGTTAAACTGCAACCAGAACAACGTATCTTATGGGAGCATCCACATCAGATATACATTGAACGTTAGCTGTTATTAGCAATCCTACGTAGCTTGTGTATCAAGCAGATAAATCTAGAACTGACTGAGCTGAATATATAGAATTTAGGCCAAAGGCCAAGCACTGGGACCTACGAGATCATTCAGCGCTGAAACGGAAATTGACAGCAAAATGTTTGAAAGGCGTAACAGGAGGAAAACCTCGCAGTTGCACTATGAATCAATTGTTAGGAGAGAGTGGAAAGCAAGATGGAAGAAAGAGAATATGAAAGGAGGTACCGTAAAAGGAACGAACGGGGGTTGCAGCTAGGAGCCGAAGGCACACTGCAAAGAACCTCAAGTAGTGCCTACATTGCACCGCATGAGGTGCACTGATAGCACTAACCTCCCCCCCCCTTAGGGGTGCAGATAAATATGAGATATCAGAGAAGTGACGAATAAAGAGCCGAGAGCAATAAGAGCAATACCAGTTCCTCATATTTTTCGTAACTTCCAACCGATCTTTCTCAGTGTCGGAAGCTCCCAATCACAACGCCTTTGGGGATAGAAACCCTTTTAGACCGACGCCAAGGAGAGAGAGAGAGAGAGAGAGAGAGAGAGAGAGAGAGAGAGAGCGGAATTGCCGGCTGAGAATTTTTCAGCCAAAGAACACGTAAAGCAGAGAGAGAGAGAGAGAGAGAGAGAGAGAGAGAGAGAGAAGAACACCGACAGAAAATTTTTCAGCCAAAGAGCATGAAAAACAGAGAGAGAGAGAGAGAGAGAGAGAGAGAGAGAGAGAGAGAGAGAGAGAGAGAGAAAACGTCTACAGATAATTTTCAGCCAAAGAACATGTAAAGCAGAGAGAGAGAGAGAGAGAGAGAGAGAGAGAGAGAGAGAGAGAGAGAGAGAGAGAGGAAATAGCTTTGCTATATCTCTTTATTTTGCCACATTTTCTACAGCCCATGAATCACAACAAAAGCCCCCGCTAGAATCCTGACCCTCCCTCACCCCACCCCACGCTCCTAACCCTCTCCCCCACCCCCCACCGCCTCCACCCCTCGTCTTCTTCCTCCAACGCCCCAAATCTCTAAGAAACACAACCTCCCCCCAGCCCCCCTACCCAACTCCTCCCCGAGCCCTTTTGCAATTTTGCCACTTCAGTTGGCGAACTAATATTGTGCCCCGAAGAAAGAAGGAAAGAAGGAAGGAAGAAGAGAAGGAGAGGAGAGGAAAGAAGAAGGAAAGAGAGGCCCCACGATCCAAACAACCTCCCTGGGATGTTATGGTCACAGCCATCCAGCGCCGCTTGAAGATTTTCGGAAGCGTTAGGAGATTTCACCCAAGTTGCCCTGAATATTTGGCTATATCAGTATATTGGATAATATACAGCATTTCAGGCTATTTAATTTGGTTTAGATTCAAAGCAGTTTGGGATTCAATGATTATTTCATCCTAACAGTGTGGGATTATATATTTCATGCCATTTCATCTAAATTCCAAGACACAACGATAATTTCATCCTACTAATATGAAAAGATATATTTTAACCTATTTCAATTTCTTAAAAATGAAATCAGTACTTTGCCTAAGGATGATGAAGGGTTGTATGCTTAATCCCACGTATTTCATCTAAGCCACGTAAAGTAATGTATCTACACCACAGGGAATATTTTATCGAATCAGTAAGTGAAATTCTGGTTTAATTTAAACTGTTCCGTATATTATCTCAGCCATGTGGAGAACTTCATCCCTTCAACATGAGGTTGAACACAATTCTAAGTTTTATCCCCAACCCCTGCTGTTGAAACTATGAATATCTTGAGGCTATATATGAATACAAGCACATTATGGACAATAATAATAATGGTAATAACGTGCAGGTATTTTATTCGAAATAGATAACTACGGTGTATGATATCAAATGCTAAAGTTCTCTGGGGTCCAATTCACCACATAAATCATCATGTGGCAGTCATGTATAAACTCAAGCCAAAGTACATAGGAGGAAAAACTCTACAGTCTGCTACCTACGAAAATACAAAGGCTTTTATTGTAAATGGCAGACCCGTTTTTTCAAAAGTGTAAAATACCACGAATATTCACCTATGTTAAGAAAAAACGGCACCTTTCTTAACGGTCACCTGTAAATGTAAAATATCTTGCACATTATATATATATATATATATATATATATATATATATATATATATATATATATATAAAGATAAAAAAATCCACCAGAAAAATGGAAACACTGGAGTGCTGCGAGGCCTTTCGACACTATGTCCTCTACTTAGCAGACTCCAGTGTTTCCGTTTCCTGTAGAATTTTATCTTTATTTATAATTTATATATTCATCACGTTCCATATTTTCGTGATTCAGGTATATATATATATATATATATATATATATATATATATATATATATATATATATATATATATATATATATATATGTATATATATGTATATATGTGTGTGTGTGTATGTGTGTGTTAAAAATAAAACAAAAAAAAAAAGGACTATCAAAACGGATTCAAGCTTAATTAATCGAGTTCTACAAAAATAGGCGTCACAAAAGCGACGATCACCGACGTTAACGATCATCGTTACCCTCGTTTACATACCGAAACTTCAAAATACATTCCCCACAATGAACTTCAAAAAGACAAAAAACTTCATTACGCTCGAAATTACTTTCTCTGATGTCCTAACTACTTCCAATTGGGCGTCTTTCCTTTTATCGCATCACCCCTTCGGAAATGCCTTGAGTTTTCCGAGGCTTCGTTTTAACCTCCGCAAAATATATCAAAAGGTCCCACCGAAAGCGACCTGAGATGACGTTCACTGGGATAACTTTTTCAATGGGGGACTTAACGTCGTAAGTACGAGGAAACATAATGAAAGTCAGCCTCCCACATGAATAGAGGGGGCCGGAGAGAGAGAGAGAGAGAGAGAGAGAGAGAGAGAGAGAGAGAGAATGGACATGAACAAGAGGAAGACTACTTTTAACAGAATCAAACTCATCCGAGAGAGAGAGAGAGAGAGAGAGAGAGAGAGAGAGGTGGGGATGGGGGGGAAGTACACAGGAGGAGGATTTTTAAACAGAATCAGCTCTATCAGAGAGAGAGAGAGAGAGAGAGAGAGAGAGAGAGAGAGAGAGAGAGAGAGAGAGGAAGGGATAGACATGGATAGGAAGAAGACTTTATAACAGAATCAGCTCATCAGAGAGAGAGAGAGAGAGAGAGAGAGAGAGAGAGAGAGAGAGAGAGAGCTCGAACGTAATGGAGCTATTCAGGTGTTCCTTTCAAGTTCCGCAAACGGGATTAACATATGTTTTCCGTGTTCAAAAAGGGAAGAACCGCTTTGATGCCAACGCACAAATTCTCATGCATACAAGGGCATCTCTCTCTCTCTCTCTCTCTCTCTCTCTCTCTCTCTCTCTCTCTCTCTCTCTCTCTCTCTCTCTCTCTACCCGGGGAAAGCACACGGGCACTCAACCATGGCCGTCGAGATTCGATGCCCATTACTCCCTCCCCCTATCTCCCCTCACCCCACCAACCCTCCGTCCATCCATCTTAGCACCCCCGTACCCCCAACACCCATAAGCAGCCCAACATATTTCTTAAGTCGGTATCTTTTTCCTTCGGCCACCAATTCAAAGTCGGATCATGAATTTCGTGACAATATATCACTGAATGATCGTGTTTTGGCTGTGCTTTAGTCTTGCTGCTTCCGCGAGAGAGAGAGAGAGAGAGAGAGAGAGAGAGAGAGAGAGAGAGAGAGAGAGATTTTTTATGCATGGCCATACCTGTAATCGTATTTCTGATCTGTTTCTAATGGGTCTTAGGTATGCCCACAGAGAGAGAGAGAGAGAGAGAGAGAGAGAGAGAGAGAGAGAGAGAGAGAGAGAGAGAGAGAGAGAGAGAGATTTTTATGCATGGCCATACCTGTAATCATTTCTGATCTGTTTCTAATGGGTCTTAGGTATGCCCACAGAGAGAGAGAGAGAGAGAGAGAGAGAGAGAGAGAGAGAGAGAGGTTTTTATGCATGGCCATACCTGTAATCGTATTTCTGATCTGTTTCTAATGGGTCTTAGGTATGCCCACAGAGAGAGAGAGAGAGAGAGAGAGAGAGAGAGAGAGAGATTTTTATGCATGGTCATACCTGTAATCGTAATTCTGATCTGTTTCTAATGGGTCTTAGGTATGCCCACAGAGAGAGAGAGAGAGAGAGAGAGAGAGAGAGAGAGAGAGAGAGAGAGAGAGAGAGAGAGATTTTTATGCATGGCCATACCTGTAATCGTATTTCTGATATGTTTTCTAATGGGTCTTAGGTATGCTGACAGAGAGAGAGAGAGAGAGAGAGAGAGAGAGAGAGAGAGAGAGAATGTATGGTCATACCTGGAATCTTATTTCTGATTGTTTTCTAATGGGCCTTAGGTAAGCCCACAGAGAGAGAGAGAGAGAGAGAGAAGTTAACCTCTACAGTAACAAGAGAATTAGAGGGCGATAAAACCACAGGAACCACCAAACCTTCCCACAGAGCATCTGCGTCAGTAGCAGCGGTTTCCCTCCAAAGGGCGACCTGGGGGCCTTGATATCTTGACTAATGGTTCCTACGTCCTGAATGGACTTTTGGGAGGCTTCAGTCCGCGCAGGGATGATAAGAATGAAGCCCCCCCTTTCCCTATCTATAACACCCACAACCCCACCCAACGTTTCCTCTCCCCCACCCCAAACCCAGACACCATCCTATACTGACCCCTCTCCTCAAAGCGTGGGACAACGCGAGAGAGGAATGAAACCCCTACCCGGAAACATCCACAATCCCCCACCAAACGTTTCCTCTTCCCCACCCCCTCCCCCCTCTCCTTCAACCCCAGACGGCATATGCGTACCGGCTCTCCCCCCAAATTCTCGAAAAGCGAAGGACCCCACGAAAAAGGAATACCGAACAAACAGTCGCAACCCCCGCCCCCCCTTCAACCCCACACCATCGACTTAACCGCCCCTACGAAAACCAAAGGACCACACGAAAAGAAGAATTCAGGACAAACAGCTCCCTAGCCTTAAACACCCCACAACCTCGGCCCCAAAGCGTTTCGCCCCTCCGCCCCCTTCAACACACACCATCTCAGTACCTCCCTCCCCTTGGAAGACAGAAGAACCTCCCAACGTTTCCTTCCCCCTTCTTCAACCCCGACACCATCTCCTTACCGACCCCAACCCAACCACCCGAAAACCGAAGGACCCACGAAAAAGGAATTCCGAACAACAGGCCCCCCCGCCCTTCCGCCACATACAATCAATCATCAATGATCCTCCGGCGGGTCTCATTTTAATCGCAGCCTACCGAGGGATTGATAATGGATGAGACGACGGAGCGGACAAGTCACCACAACCCTTTTGCGGGATGACTTCACGGGGCTAAACAGGGCGTGGGAGAGCTGCAGGAACAAACACCAGTGCTGGAGTAAAAAAAAAAAAAAAAAAAAAAAAAAAAAGTTCATTTTAATAATGTAAAATAAAAAAAAACTTATAGCATGAAAAAATCATGTCCATAGTTGGAACGAAAATTGCCCAAAAAATTCATTTTCAAAAAGTAAAATAAAAAACTAACAGTATACATAATCCAGTCCACTGCTAGAATGAGAAAACTGCCCAAAAACTCATTTTAATGAAATAATAAACTTATGGTATACATAATCACAAATTACTCTGCAATTTAGCAAAAAACGCATTTTAATAAATTAAAATAAAACAACTTACAACAGTAGAAGTAATAAAGAATTCTCTGCGCAAGTTAAGCAAAACAACTCACGTTAACGAAGTAAAAGAAGAAAACTTAGAGTAGTAGAAATCATAAAGAATTACCCTGCAATTTAGCAAATAAAATCATTTTAATACAGTAAAAAAATTTACAGTAGTAGAAATAGTAAAGAATTACTCCTCAAAAATAAAATAAAGTAAAAAAACTTGCGGTGATAGAAATGAAGAATTACTCTGCAAACATTCAGCAAAGCAAAATAACTACAAGAGAAATATAAAATAGGAGGTAGGACAATTGAAATAGCGAAAAGGAAGTGAACGAGACTAAAACACGCAACAAACGAACACAGCAAATGGAAACAACTGCGCAAAAACTATTCTAGCAAAGGAAAATAATCCTATGATGTAAGTCACACCCAAACCCAATCCCCAAAACTAAAACTGGGCTATATTGGGCACGTCTTATAAATGTCTGCATAAGCATGTGTCCGGGTGCTGAAGGCCCATGCATATATATATATATATATATATATATATATATATATATATATATATATATATATATATATATATATATATATATATATATATATATATATATATTACACGTTTTCTTCATTAAATCTTTTCCAGTAACACCGGATGATCCGAGAGAGAGAAATGAAAAAACACAATGCTCACTGCCAAATTTGTACTTAAAACTACTAGAAGGCCCTATGCAGAATATTTACTCCATAATATATATATATATATATATATATATATATATATATATATATGTATGTATGTGAGTGTGTGTGTGTGTGTGTGTATGTGTGTATAACTGCATCACGGAAATATGGAACGTGATGAACATATAAATAAAGACAAAATCCACGAAGGAAGAGAAACAATGGAGTGCTGCAAGGTCTTTCGACTTGTAGTCCTTTACTTAGCTAAGTAAAGGACTACAAGTCAAAACCTTGCAGCACTTTATTGCTCTTTCCTTCTGGCTTATAATCTTCATATAATATATATATATATATATATATATATATATATATATATATATATATATATATATATATATAAAATATATATATAAAACGAAGGGTAGGTCACTCCCTTACACATGGAAGGGGTCACGACCCCAAAGGGGCTTAGAATCAAAAGGGTCTTCCATCATTGTTCGCAATATGCTAATCAAGGCGAAGCGTTAGCTAAGCCATAATTCATGATCTGACAGTTGCTCATCCGAGCGTACGTGTTCATCGGTGCTACTATCGTGTTCCATTATTATTTATTTTTAAAGGGATTGCGTAATGCCAACGGTTGTGGGGGTGGGGGTAGGGAGGGAGGGAGAGGGGTGAAGGAGAAATGAGGGAGGGGAAATCTGTCGCTCAAGACGTGTATAATGATATTGTTATTTGGTAGAAATATTGGCGAGGTGTTAGTGGGGTTAAGTTATTGTTCTTAATGAGAGAGAGAGAGAGAGAGAGAGAGAGAGAGAGAGAGAGAGAGAGAGAGAGAGAGAGAATGTGCTACGCAACTGAAAATTTCGCCTGATAAAAATGAGGGAAAATGTTAAAGTATATATATATATATATATACATATTATATATACATATGCATATACATACTTAGGCTGGAAACCTACAAAAAATTCTTAGTTTTTCTTTATGTACAAAATAAAAAGAGAAAATTAAGTGAGGAAAATAATACGGATATGATTGTAAAAAACACATATAAAAATTTTCATGAGCATTACACCAGGAGCGGAGGTCAAAATATTATCATAAAGACTGCGAACAGTTCACAAAATAAATACACATCATAAAAGCTAAAATAAGTCAGTACAGGTCATTATGCCAGACAGATATGAATACCTCTAAATACAAAGAGAAAATAAAAGCCTTAAGTAATAAAGAGTAAAATAATATGTCCATTTATTCACTTAAATTCCCTTTCATTCTCATCCTCCAACCCCGGTGACGTCATCCACGTCGGAACACGCCTTCATCCACTCATCATCCATCTTATTCAATCAATCCAGATTAAACGCACAAAAAAAAAGGAAAAGGTGGGGAGGATAGAATAGGAAAGCGACAGGATTTACCCCTTTTCAGTGGGATTACGTCGTCTTACCATAAATCCTCTCTTTGATAATCCATTTGCTTGGGGAGGAACGGAGAGGGAGAGGGAGAGAGAGAGGGAGGAGGGGGGAAGCAGGGGGAGAGGGAGTCAGAGAGAATATGTTCAACGGGTAAGTCCTGCCGTCAGTGGATAAATGATGAAAAATATTGCACGTTTTGTACAGCCTTTTTCTGTCTTGAAAAATTGTGCATTCTCTCTCTCTCTCTCTCTCTCTCTCTCTCACACACACACACACACACACACACACACACATATATATATATATATATATATATATATATATATATATATATATATATATATATATGTGTGTGTGTGTGTATATAATGTCTGTGTGTGTGTGTGTGTGTGTGTGTGTGTGTGTGTGTATCACAAGCATATATGACTGATACAGAACAGTATACACAGTAGTGATCAAACCTTAATTATGCTTGTGTATACAATGCAGCCTCTCTCTCTCTCTCTCTCTCTCTCTCTCTCTCTCTCTCTCTCAGCTTGTGTAAAAGTAGAGCGCAAATCGCGGCCCAAAACCACTTGCTGTTTAAAAGAAGGCTGATTATACACTCCACATTTGTGAATCACTCTGCAAACCCAGGAAGATTAAGTAAAGGAAATTAGCGAAGGATAAGAGAAACTTGAATCAACAACACTCAGCAGAAAAGCAACAAGGAAAAAAAACATCAACAACAACAGCAACGCGATAACCACAACAAGCTAGGGAAAAAAAAAAAACATGATCGAAGACTTGAGGTCAACGAAAACTCTTGTATTGATTTCTCATCCACCATTCCTGACCACCGAAAGGTCAGGTCATTTGACGAGATAAGAAGACCCAGTTTTTTTTTTTAAGGCGTAAAAGGTACACTTAAATTAACGCCTTAAAGCAGGAATAAATAACAGTATTCAAGTAGTGTAATTAACACCCATACAACAATCCTCATAAGTTAATTTATATATACTACGTCATATCTATTAGTACCTATTAGTGTTGCCTAAAAACAAACGTCAATACAATTTTAATTATATGTAAATATATTTTTGGATAAATTTACAATTACACTCTGGAACTCTGTGACCTTTTGTATGTTCCCTGAGTAAGACGAGAACAGGGTTTTTTTTTTTTTTACCACTGCACACGACATCCACTGGTGAAATTCATTTATCAAGCTAGATTAAAGATATTTTGTCCAGCTCGACAGTTTCTAGAGAGAGAGAGAGAGAGAGAGAGAGAGAGAGAGAGAGAGAGAGAGAGAGAGAGAGAGAGAGAGTTTAAGCACCCAGGATTTAGGCGGGCTGAAGTAACTGACAGACAACGAACGGGTTGAAGATTAAACCCAGGTTTTTTTTTTTGTTTCTTTTTTTAGTTTTCTGTAAAAAAAACTATTGAGGTGGCTATTGTCTGTCCGTCCGCACTTTTTCTGTCCGCCCTCAGATCTTAAAAACTACTGAGGCTAGAGGGCTGCAAATTGGTATGTTGATCATCCACCCTCCAATTACCAAACATACCAAACTGCAGCCTTCTAGCCTCAGTAGTTTTTATTTTATCTACGATTAAATTTAGCCATGATCGTGCTTCTGGCAACGCTATAGGACAGGCACCACCGGGCCGTGGCTGAAAGCTCCATGGGCCGCGGCTCATACAGCATAATATCGAGACTACCAAAAGAAATATCTACTATTATCGGTGGCGTTGATTATACGCTGTAGCGGCTGTACTGAAAACTTGATTGCGCCGAAGAAACTTCGGCGCATCTTTCACGTGTTTTTTTGAAGCAACAGACAAACTAGCCTCTCTCTCCCCATGGCTCCTCCAGTCTAGCCTCGACGCAACTATTAATAGGGAGAGAACAAATGGCTCGGCCATTATTCACGATTCTTTCCCGGGTGCCGTTTTTACTTCCGGGACTTCCTCTCCGCGAGCTTAAAATGTTTCCGACGGAGAGAGAGAGAGAGAGAGAGAGAGAGAGAGAGAGAGAGAGAGAGAGAGAGAGAGATTATGCTAGTACCACGCAGGTTTAAGGATCAGTACTGCATTTGATATGATCATAATATCACCTACACGACAGAGAGAGAGAGAGAGAGAGAGAGAGAGAGAGAGAGAGAGAGAGAGACTATTTTCTCATACCTATTACACGTCAATGACTGTGGAGAGAGAGAGAGAGAGAGAGAGAGAGAGAGAGAGAGAGAGAGAGAGAGACTGGAGATTGGTAAGGGAACAGGGTAAATGGAAAGGCTTGCAGAAAAGAATTATGTCTGAGATGAATTTAAAATGTTTCCGGAGAGAGAGAGAGAGAGAGAGAGAGAGAGAGAGAGAGAGAGAGAGAGAGAGAGAGAGAGAGATTAGAAAACTGGTAAGGAAATAGGATAAAGGAAAAGCTGCACTAATTAATTACATAAAGAGATGAATTTAAATCAAGCCGATAAGGATCAGTAAGGCGCCTTCAAAGTCTAAATTGCACTACAATTACAGTCCATTACATTTTGAATACTATTTACAAAGGTAATCGAGGGAAAAGTCTCTTTGAAAGGCCCTGTATGTAACCCGAATTCAGGAAAGCTAAAGAAATCACCTTTTGAACTTGCTTAAATTATCTCCACTGCCGCAGAAAAAACACTCAAAAAATAATGACGAGAACCATGTTTCTGGGTGTGTACATTAAAAGTATTAAAGCTTATATCTACAATGGCATCGTGGTGTAAACAGTAGTACTCTAGCACTCCTGGTCGAGGAGGGCCGGTTAGGTATGCAGTTAAATGCTCACTATAACTCTGTTGACCTAAGCATCGAATTAGATGCCTGGTAGATACTAGGCTACTGTGGTGGTCGCAAAAGGCAACCTCACTCCAAAAGACAGCGATAACCTTCTATATATATATATATATATATATATATATATATATATATATATATATATATATATATATATATATATATATATATATATATATATATATATATATATATATATATATATATATATAAGGCAAACGTAATCTATCAACAACAACGGTATGAAACGGTAACCAGGATATCTCTCTCAGCCAAACATACTTTGTTGATTTTTCTGAAATTACCGGAACAATTTTTCCGCGTCAAGATGACCCTCTCAGAGATAGCCTTACTTGATAATGTAAAATATGGTTTCCATTAAAAAAAAGAGAACCCATTAAAGAAAAGAACACTTCACCTAGATACTAAAGAAATCTTAACATTCTTGCTCTACGTATCTTTCCGTGCTTTATTAACCGAATAATAATAATAATAATAATAATAATAATAATAATAATAATAGTAATATATAATAATGATAATGCCCAGATATTTATTGAAAAGCAACAACAATAATAATAATAATAATAATAATAATAATAATAATAATAATAATAAATGTCCAAATATTAATAGAAAAGCAATGAGATAACTACAACACTGATGCCAAGCATAAAAAATGGAAAAAAGTAACATCATAGAAATCATTTCACAAAAGACCCGTTTAGTCACGCTACCCATACATTCTACTAACTCCCCCAACCCATTTCCCCCCTTTCCACCCATCCTCTACCCGAGAAAGGCATGGTTATGGGTAAAGGAGGGGAGGGGAAGGGAAAGGGGGGAGAAGGGAGGAAAGGGTAAAAGGGGGGAAAAAAGTATTCGCCACAACAAGCATGAAACAAGATTACACACATATGTGTCCCCAACGTGAGATTATCCCAGAGAGAGAGAGAGAGAGAGAGAGAGAGAGAGAGAGAGAGAGAGAGAGAGAGAGAGAGAGAGAGAATTATTCCGGCTTAGAGAACGCAAAAAGGCAGAGGAAAGGAGAGACGGGGAAGGGAGGAGAGGGGAGGGGAGGGGTCAAGCATGGCCCTGACAACAGTGCCAGTGACATGTTTCGCGTGACATCATTTGGTTTCATTGTTTTTGTTAAGCCCAGCTGTGCGTGCGAGGGTATACATACGCATTGCGTGAAAGTGCTTTGATCCATACTGCGAGAATAAGGAATACACGCACACACATATACTGAATATATATATATATATATATATATATATATATATATATATATATATATATATATATATATATATATATATATATATATATATATATATATACATATATATATATATATATATATATATATGGCATACATCCTACAACTCCTTCAGCTCAACTACTGGGGTCGCCTGAATTATTATTATTATTATTATTATTATTATTATTATTATTATTATTATTATTATTTATTACTGGGAAACATATACACAATCATTTAGTACACGAACAAAAATTTCGTCAACTTATAAACCTCCACAAGCCGATTCTAATAACGGTACGACTTCAAAAAAAAAAACAGCAAAAATTTCAGTACGCTAAATCCGCACAGCTAAATAAATAAAATAAAAAGTAAATAAAAAAAATATATAATTCCCGTACACACACAGGCTTCATTTCACCTTGACTGAGCTTATGAAGGAACAGCCATTACGCGCCTTAAAACAATTTCGGCACAAGCCAAAATTAAATTCTAGTGTATGAAATACCGCAAGCTACGTAGGCAGTAGGCGTTTGCAAAAAAAAAAAAAAAAAAAAAAACTCGTTTTGAAAAAAAAAAAAAGACGTGGACCTAATTTAACTATCCCTGCCCCGGCCAAAAATATATTTGGGACTACTGCTAGTTTTTAAGAAAAAAATCGTGTCTGGTGTATGGTAAATTTTTTCTTGAATTAAATTTTGCACTTTACATTGAAAAATCTTTTGTCAAGAAATATATTTGTTTACGAGACTGTCTGGTGCATGAGAAAAATTTTTGTTTTTTTTTTTTTTTAAATGAAAAAAATTCGTGTCTGGTGTATGGTAAATTTTTTTCTTAGTTTTTAAAATACAAAATCGTGTATTTAATGTTTTTACAATTGGTAAAAGTGTTTAATTTTACACAACATGAGTTT
The DNA here is from genome assembly GCF_040412425.1 of Macrobrachium rosenbergii. NCBI lineage: Eukaryota > Metazoa > Arthropoda > Malacostraca > Decapoda > Palaemonidae > Macrobrachium > Macrobrachium rosenbergii. Next base: position 8,903,957 of record NC_089745.1, on the reverse strand, counting down.
TTAATACTATGCATTATTATATGCATTCATTAAAAATATTATCACACAGCCTATATGGAAAGCATTCTGAAAATAATGTCTGCATCAGTGTACTAAAGTCTGGTGCAAAGTTTTAAAACAATTATTTCAAGGATGAGGTTGCTAGCCCTATGCCCATACCGACACGAACAGTCGCCAAAGCTCTAAGTCAATGAAATGGATCTCAAAGGTGGTCACCCATCCGGGAACTGACCATAATCAATATCGTTCTCTTAAAGTATTCGTGGAGGCGATCAACCTCCGACGCCATAAAGTAGCACCTGCCAAGTGCTTGCTTTCAAGTGGCAGCACTTAAACACTTAAATGGATGGCTCGTCTGAGCGGCTCTCACTAGAAGCCATTCAAGGTAACAACAATTACAAATTCAACAGGCCGATTCTGAAACAAAAATTTATTGGCTGCTTTCGCTCGTAAATCTCGGGATGCGTGCGCGTGAGAGAGAGAGAGAGAGAGAGAGAGAGAGAGAGAGAGAGAGAGAGAGAGAGAGAGAGAGAGATGGTTATATAAGACAACTTTCCTACGTCAGTGATGTTCGCCATGGCTTGATATATATATATATATATATATATATATATATATATATATATATATATATATATATATATATATATATATATATATATATATATATATATATATATATATATATATATATATATATATATATATATATGTGTGTGTGTGTGTGTCATTGTAAACAAAGTAATTAATGCATACAAACAACCTCTTCGGAACAGAGCAAGCAAATTCTCACAAATCAGTAACTTAGGTTAGGTTACTGACTTCCTCCTCTATCATAAACAGTTCTCCCTCTCTCCCCTACAAAGCTCTGGAACTCTATCCTTGATTCCCCTTCCTCTTTATTTCTTCTTCGCTCACGGCATTTCCATTTTACTCGTTATGTGAGAGACCTGTTTAATACTCACTTGCTATAACCAAGTTTTTTTTGAGGCCACAAAAAAAAAAAAACTATTACCAACTTGACTCACGCTAGTGGGCCGGTATCCATTTACATGTGGTATTTATATGGCTGTGATAAAAAAAAACTATAATAAAAAAACTATTACTACGTGGTATTTATTTTTTGTCACCGCCCCAAAAAACCTATTACAACTTGACTCATGACTTGAATATCATACACGGCAGTGGGGTTAGAGAGAGAGAGAGAGAGAGAGAGAGAGAGAGAGAGAGAGAGAGAGGTGGTGACATTCTGTTTGTTGACGCTGGTTATACAAAGTTTACCGTCAACACTCACTTGTCAAATTGACGATCATATTCATATTTCCCCAAACCGTGCTCTCTCTCTCTCTCTCTCTCTCTCTCTCTCTCTCTCTCTCTCTCTCCATCCTGCCATTCCCTCGGTGTAACAATGACGTAACAACATAAAGTATTTTCTTCCACACAGCTTCGTAGATTAATGTTATTCGTGACGGAGTCATTTACAGTAACATCAAATATACAATTTGTTTTCGTATTTATTTTTTATTATCCTTTCGCCGTATGTAAATGCATGGTATCTTTCTTTTTTATCGTCATAAACATTGCAGAGGGCGACAATAGCTTAAATATGAACATTCCCCACTTTTAAGGAGACAGGAAGATAAATGAACATCAGTTCACTTTTAAATTCAGAAGGGGAAATGGAAAAAATTAAATGAACATCAGTTCACTTTTAAATTCAGAAGGGGAAATGAAAAAAAAAATCAACATTATTCTACTTTCAAATGTAGAAAAGAAAATAATCATTCGAATTGAAAAACAATGATAAAAAGGCATTCATTTCGACGCAGTACCGTTATAAGTCTGTTAATTCACCAAATTAACATTACGAATGACCTCGCACATCATTTGGATAGGAAATTAACAGCAGTTAGCCACACACCATCACATCCCCACCCATCCTCATATCTTCTGTATCAATCCCTCTCCCTCCCACTCCCACCCCCCTCACTCCTCCTCCTCCTCCTCCTCCCCTTCCTCTTGTCCCTGTACTTTTGCAGTAGCCGAGGGGAAAAAAAATCAATTATACCAAGGACCAACAACGCATACCTCAAACGCCGGAGTTGATAACATCGGCCGGACTCCCAGGGAGGTATAGGAGCAATTGCACGCAGGAGCGCGCATGCGCTTTCACTGAGGCGTCTTTTTAGTAGAAGGCACACCAGAAGAGGAAGGAAGGAAGGGGAGGGGTAGGGGGTTGAGGAAGGTCGGAAATATGAAATAAAAATGAGTGATGCAAATGAGTTGCAAATGACTGAATTTATATACAATATGAAGAACACTATGAGGAAGACAGTGCGAATAACAATGATGACAATATTATTGTTCTGTTATCCCACAAAGAGCCAGGAAATGATCTCGTCGAGGTCCTCAGCCACAGGGAGGGCAACGGATTACCTCCTCGAGGTCCTCCCCTTACAGGTAAACACAGACGGAAAATGCATACGGAATAGTTACACTCCAGTGGGAGGGGGAGGGGGATTACTTCGTCAAGGCTATATACGGAGAGAGAGAGAGAGAGAGAGAGAGAGAGAGAGAGAGAGAGAGAGAGAGAGTAAGCTGTTCTACTTTTATCCCCAAGGAACCAAGATATTACCTTGTCGAGGTTCACACCCACAGGGAAGCACGAGATTAACTCGTCGAGGTCCTCCCCTAGCAGATAACCACGGAGAGAGAGAGAGAGAGAGAGAGAGAGAGAGGAGAGAGAGAGAGAGCAGAATCCTGTTTGCACCAAAGTCACCCTCAGACGTACATTTCACTTTTGTGCCCTAATCGGGTCGTATAACACAGTCCGCAGTTAATGCTCGCCATAAATATCCTTCTGCAACACTATGAGCGACTACATGTCTCGGCATTAACCTCTGGCCCGTATTACCACCGCCGCCGCCGCCGAGAACAAGCCACACCACACCACCCCAAGCACTCGACCGAGTCACCCTCGAGACCTCGTCCTCGGGATCGCTTACCGAGACTAGCGCGCCCCCGAGACAGATGGAATAGGGTGGGAAGTGGGAGAGTTTGTTAAGGATGGATTGGGATAGAGTGGATAAGGAGGTAGGGAACTAGAGGTTTATCTATTTTATTTCTATTTCTCTCCCTCGTGATCTCGTCCTCCAGTTCCTGATTATCACTTGGGAGTGATGAGATTAAATACAATAAACTGAAATAGGGAATAGAAGCGAGGACCAGCTCAAAGATGTCGTCTCCTCCTCCTCTCCCTCATTCCCCTCCTCCTCCTCCTTCTCCTTCTCCTCCTCTCCCTTATTCCCCTCCTCCTCCTTCTCCTCTTCTTCCTCCTCCTCCTCCTTCACTCCTCATTAGGGAATGAAAAAAAACAAACTCCAATAAGGAACACATATTTCTCGAGGAGGAGGAGGAGGAGGAGGAGGAGGAGGACTTCCCATTCCTCCCTTTCCCCTCCTACCCCACCTTCCAACGTAGTCAAAAAAAAAAAAAAAAAAAATGACGCTCACTATCAACTGCATGCTTGAACAAGCACGATCAAGTGTCCGATATCACTGGCCGATCAAAATTTAATCGCGGCAGCAACCCGATTTTTGAGGAGCAATCCGGTTGACGTGGTGGGACCTTTTTTTTTTTTTTATCCACTACATTATTCTACTCAGGACCCACTATGACTTTTGGTATCAGTTCCATAACGGAAGTTTGATTTAATATGAACTCGGGGACTACAGAGCACTTCGCTGAAATGACATCAAGGCTCTTGAATAATTTTACATCTTAATTATATATATATATATATATATATATATATATATATATATATATATATATATATATATATATATATATATATATATATATATATATATATATATATATATATATTATGGAAGAGGATTGAACACGCTGGAAATAAATGTACAAATTTATCGGAAGTGAAAGAAAATGGGTATATGCGAAAAAAACATTATCGTTCTTTTCATAAGGAGAGAGAGAGAGAGAGAGAGAGAGAGAGAGAGAGAGAGAGAGAGAGAGAGAGAGAGAGAGAGAGACCTTGTAGTTAATAATGCAATAACAAAAACTATCATCCCGCAAGGTAACAGTCAGAGAGAGAAAGAAACGAGATAAATTTCTAATAAAAAAAAAACAAGAACTATGAATATAAGCAACGAAACTGAACTCAGGCCCAGTCAAAACGTGGGGGAGAGAGAGAGAGAGAGAGAGAGAGAGAGAGAGAGAGAGAGAGAGAGAGAGAGAGAGAGAGCTCATACCCCACAAACAATCAGTAAGTTTACTGTCAAAGAGAGAAAGAGACGAAAGAAATTTATTGGAAAAAACTCTGAACATAAGCAACGACATTGAACCCAGACTCAAGCAAAAGGAGTAGAGAGAGAGAGAGAGAGAGAGAGAGAGAGAGAGAGAGAGAGAGAGAGAGAGAGAGAGAGAGAGAGCTCATACCTCACAAACCATCAGTAAGTTTACTGTCAAAGAGAGAAAGAGAAGAAAGAAATTTATTGGAAAAAACAGTGAGAGAGAGAGAGAGAGAGAGAGAGAGAGAGAGAGAGAGAGAGAGAGAGAGCCCGGTCTCATCTTCCCCGTCAGTGAGGTTATTTTTCAATGAGGAGCTTTTAAGACCCGGCGGTGGAACGCAAATCGTACCCAAAATGCGCCCGGCCTCTGCCTCTTTACCCAGCGATCACGGATGACCGTCCTAGCATATTGATTAGCGGCGATGGAAGAAGAAGAAGAAGAAGATGAAGAAGAAGAAGAAGAAGTTGAAGAAGTTGAGAGTTGCGGTCTTGTATATAATGTACTGTTTAGACGGCCCTTGAATGTTTGAATCCTCATTTTCTCTTATTTGTGCTGACTCTTATTATTATCATTATTATTATTATTATTATTATTAGAAACTGGAGTTGCTATAACTCTGGTTAAATTGGAGTCAAAATTATTTTTTCGCTCTTTTGTTGTTGCTAAATATAATTTTATTCTGTGTATTCGTTATTTATTGGTATTTTTTAGTACTCTTAGATCATTATTCCTTTTATCTATATTATTTCCTTATATCAAAGCAACTAACTCCTTGAAAAAGTTACCACAAAAAAGACTTATCTTTGTTGCTAAATATTATTTTATTTTATGTATTCGTTATTAATTGGTATTTTTTAGTACTCTTAGATCATTATTCCTTTTATCTATATTATTTCCTTATATCAAAGCAACTAACTCCTTGAAAAAGTTACCATAAAAAAAGGCTTATCTTTTATAAACTACAAAAACCAAACTCATAACCAGTTCTAGAAGAATGACGAGAATTTTCATCCTATCTGAGAAGCTACTGTAAGCCAGAAAGAGTTAACTAACGAATGACTGACTGATTATTAAAAAAACTGGCGCTACATCAATAACGGAGAAGCGACGCCGTTGAGTATTGATTTTAGAATCAGGGCAAAAAATAAATAGGTAAGTAAAAACTCAGTTAGGCAGAGAGAGTGATGAATAACATGAGTGACAGTTATTCAAGAAGAATCACAGTGAAGAAAAAATTAAACAGAAACACAAAGTTAACATTTGAATCTCTCGTAAAGTTGCACCGGAACTCTTATATGGAAAACTTGACCTTTCTCTGAGTTTTCCATTCGACGTGCAATAAAAAATTTTCCCCTTATCTTGCAATGCAGAATTCTTTCCTGAGAGAGAGAGAGAGAGAGAGAGAGAGAGAGAGAGAGAGAGAGAGAGAGAGAGAGAGAGAGGAAGGAATGACCACTTCGACAAAAAGGATGGCACCTTTGCAAAGGCTTCAGTACCCCCATTCAATGCGGCTTATGGGGTCTGGGCAACCTGTAAATATCCACTGGGGTAAATTTTCGATTATTTTGTTTTTTTTTATCATAAGCACAATGATTTTATCGGGAAAAACACTAGAAAATAAACCTTAATCATATACTGAAGACACGATGAAGATTCATTAAGTTATTGGGGAAAATAAATTACTCAACCCGTTGAAAAATGTCAGACATTTTTCTGTAATCAGACATTTTAACATTTTTCCTTAAAACAGTCCCATTGAAGAAATAAAGAAATTTTAAGAAGCCACTACATTTCGGCCATAAACCTTAGAAGTTAAGTAAAACAACCCTTCGAAAAGTGAATTCTCTCTCTCTCTCTCTCTCACCAAGTTCAAGTTATTTTTCTCCATTCCCTATTGGGTTTCTGATACTGTATTTGTTCCAATTCCTCTCTCTCTCTCTCTCTCTCACTAAGTTTTTTCTCTATTCCCAATTGTGTTTTAGATATTGCATTCGATCCAATTTCTCTCTCTCTCTCTCACTAAGTTTTTTCCTCTATTCCCCATTGTGTTTCAGATATTGCATTCAATTCAATTCAATCCAATCTCTCTCTCTCTCTCTCTCTCTCTCTCTCTCTCTCTCTCACCAAGTTTTTTTCTGTATTCCCCATTGTGTTTCAGATACTGCAATCGATCCAATTTCTCTTTCTCTCTCTCTCTCTCTAAGTTTTTTCCTCTATTCTCCATTGTGTTTCAGATATTGCATTCAATCCAGTCTCTCTCTCTCTCTCTCTCTCTCTCTCTCTCTCTCTCTCTCTCTCGACAAAACCCATACACCCATACACCCTCGGCGACATCCCTTTCGTCAACCGCAGCGAACCCTCCCATGAAGCCCCATGACTCCATGTTTAATCGTTCATGTTGCAAGCTTCCTTATTACATGAAGCCTTACCCCTGGATAATATTGTAAAGAGAGACCTCCTCATTATCGAGTCCGCTGAGACGACGCTCAACCCGTTATGCAACATCAGTGGGAATGAGGGAGACGCACTGCGAATTTTTCATATGCGTTAGGCTACAAATTATCCGCTTCATTACTGTATATATATTATACATATATTACACACACACATACATATATATATATATATGTATATATATAATATATTTAAATATATACACTGCATGTATAATATACAAGGTGAATGCGTGTGTTTTACAAAGCAATTACTTATGATAGCACCAGCAAGCTATTCCGCGGTGAAAGCAAGCAGTAAATTTAAATTTTAAATATAAAATGTAAATATAAATGCGTGAATATATATATATATATATATATATATATATATATATATATATATATATATATATATATATATATATATATACATGGAGTGCTTGTGTGTGTGTTATAAGCAAATGACCTATGAGAGCACCACCATGCCATGTCACGGTGAAAACAAGCGGAATATTTAAAATTCCAATTGAAAAAATTGAAAAAAAAAAAAAAAAAAAAAAAAAAAAAAACGGAACGGAGCTATGATGCTCTATAAAATTCCAGCATGCCGCTGAGGATAAGAGATCTAATAATCTTTATCCTTTTAAGACCTTAAAATAAAATAGCTTTTTAAATGAAAACACCGTTTTTTTTTGGTGGTATAACAAATTTCCCCCAGATTGATACTGGATGTTGAGTGAGGAACAATATGTCCTTTGAAAAAAGCCATAAACAACTTCCTTCCGATGTACAGAAAATTTAATTATAAAGAGAAAAAAAAATAAAAAATAAAAGGAGCGCTCTCATTCTTTATAAATGAAAAGCTTTTGACATCTTTTGCTGTAAAGTATAAGAGAAAAACTCTCTAGTCAACACAGTTAAAAAAACAAAAATTGTGTGTGTGAGGTGGGGGGGGGGCACTTACGCGATCATGTAGGAAAAATGGGAGAAGACTGAATAACGCGAAGGAAGAACGAGAACATTCAGTTTGGATGGCCTTAAAATGTTGATACAAAAGGGCTTTAACTTCGAGAAAGCCACCAAGATATATGCACAATACATCTTCCTCTTTATAGAGGAAATCATTTTTGACGGTTTTATCTCAGAGTGCGTCCACACTGCTACGTCGACAACTTATCGCACACACATCAAAAACAGGTTGAATACATGTTAGCGACTTACTGGTACTGCTAGCCGGTGCTGAGTACCAGCATTTGCCAGAGATTCGTTCTTCATTTACGGTCAATGACTTGTTTTCAACTTGTTTGTGACAGGTCGTCGACTTGCTTTCAACCTGTTTGTGATATGTCGTCGACTTGCTTTCAACCTGTTTGTGATATGTCGTCGACTTGCTTTCAACTTGTTTGTGGTAGGCCGTCGACTTGCTTTCAACTTGTCTGTGATAGGTCGTCGACTTGCTTTCAACTTGTTTGTGATAGGTCGTCGACTAGCTCTCAAACTTGTTTGTGATAGGTCGTCGACTCGCTTTCAACTTGCTTTAGCTAGGTCGTCGACTTGATTTCAACTTGTTTGTGATAGGTCGTCGACTCGCTTTCAACTTGTTTGTGGCAGGTCGACGACTTGCTTTCATCTCGTTTGTGATAGGGTGTCGACTTGCTTTCAACCTGTTTGCAATAAGTCGTCGACTTGCTTTCAACTTGTTTGTGACATGTTTGCAACAAGTTGCTGGCACGTGTTTATGACTAATTTTCCTGTAGTGTGAACGCAACCTAACACTATCTTAGAGAAAAACAACACCTCATCCAATATCATCTTCTCTTATGGAGGAAAACTGCAGTTTTATTCTGCAATAATAATGCCATCAATCATGCCTCCTTGTGACTCACTGCTAGAGCTCATCTGATCCTTGACGTGTTGGAAGCTTTTCCTGGACATTTTTGGGGATCGAGTTGCGAATCAAAACCCGATTAACAAATGGACCTCAAAAGAAGAACAAGATTTACATAGTAAATGTGTGTGGGGGGAGGGGGAGGAGAGAAGGAAGACAAGGTACGCCTACCTTTTGATTAATTTGCCTTTCAGTTCGCCAAATTAATAAGATCACAACGAGGCCCCACAAAAAGTGCAAGTAATCCCTCTTCAATCACACCAGCCGAGCGATAGCATCGACGGCTCGCTGATGGGAAAAATTAATAAAGATTTATAAAGATTTAACATCCAGAAAATTAATAAGAGAATAAAACCGCCGGGACGCTACCATCGCCGCAGATGGACACAGAATCTCACAGTGCATCAGTTTGAGAGAAGCTGTGTGCAAAGATTTCTCAAAGTGCCTTGTTGAGGGAGGCTGTAAGGATCAAAGTTCCCTGCGTCCTTGGTTTCGCCTGTTTCTGACATGTGGTGATGTTTATATATATATATTTTACAGTAGTTATTTGTTGATTTAAATTTGATTGTCCCACTTGAAGATTTTACATCGTATGTTTTCTCATTTTTTTTTACTTGGAGAAATTCTATACGGTGCCACCTGGCTTTGCAAATTAAGGCCTATTAGACTTCTTCCAAATAATAATAATAATAATAATAATAATAATAATAATAATAATAAGGGAATTCCATACAGCAGCACCTTGCTTAGCATACTAAGGCCTTTTAGACTTCTTCCAAATAATAATAATAATAATAATATAGGGTATTCCATACAGCAGCAACTTGCTTAGCAAACTAAGGCCTTTTAGACTTCTTCCAAATTTAATAATATAATAATAATAAAGACAAAACCGTCATGATGGTCACCGCCATTACCCAACAGACCCAGAAGTCGAATGCAACCAAAATGAAGATTAATCACTTATATAAAGATTACGAGAGGATAAAAACGGAGGACTCGGCAGAGACAGAGAGAGACCCCACCCAAGAGGCACTCCCTGCTACATTCACTGCCTCCTCCTCCTCCTCCTCCACATCCCCCTCCCCTTCCACCTTCCTCCTCCTTTTCCTCCCCCTCTTCCTCCATGGACACCAACTCCTCTTCCCTCCTCCTCCTCCTCTATCACCTCCTCCCCTCCTCATCCGTGGAGACCAACTCCTCCCCCTTCCTCCTCCTCATCCTCCACCTCTACCTCCCCCTTCTCCTTCTCCTCCTCCTCCTCCTCTGCCACTTCCTCCCCCCTCCTCTTCCGTGGAGACCAACTCTTCTTCCTCCTCCTCCTCCTCCTCCATGGACACCAACTCCTCTTCCTCCTCCTCCCCTCCTCATCCGTGGAGACCAACTCCTCCCCCTTCCTCCTCCTCCTCCTTTACCACATCCTCCCCCCTCCTCTTCCGTGGAGACCAACTCCTCCTCCTCCTCCTCCTCCCAGGAGTGATGAATCGGAAACCCACACTTAAAGACCTCATCAGTCACCCCCTGAACTTGCCGCTTTCAACAAATATGTAGATGATCCAGTTCTGCAAGTGCTGCTGCCACCACGGTAATAACAAACGCGTGTATACACATACACACCCACAACACAGATACACACACACATACATACGTACAACGGTTCGAGTCCTGCCGGTGACGAGGGACTTATCAATTATAATTCTCATCGGGTGTGTGTGTAAGTTATTCCGGAGGTATAGTGAACTGGATGTTACAAGCTGTATTTGGGTTAAGATTTATGAATATTTTATATATATATATATATGTGTATGTATATATATATATATATATATATATATGTATATACATATACTGTATATATATATATATATATATATATATATATATATATATATATATATATATA
>NC_089745.1:8885917-8888417 GCF_040412425.1 Macrobrachium rosenbergii | reverse complement strand
CTGGGAAGTAAAACATACCACCGCATACCCCCGGAGCCGTTCCAAAGGCAAGTCCCGTCTAGTACTACTACTACTACTACCAAACCCTCAGAGCACTGTACTGTCGCTATCCTGGGACTGGCTCCTTGAACCAGCTTTGAATATAATGAGAGAGAGATTTAAAGAGCAGCCTGGGAAAAAATATACGGGCTCACTCACAGAGAGAGAGAGAGAGAGAGAGAGAGAGAGAGAGAGGAGAGAGAGAGAGAGAGAGAGAGGAGAGCAGATAGTATCTAGGGTGCAAGCGGCACCCCCTTGCAGGCCAATATCGTGACCGAGTCTCCCGATGTCATTAACGCCGAAAGTCGGGTCTCCCGAGAGGATGACCTCGCCTCTACGGCCGCAACCCCTTCGCCCGACCTATGCCCATCGCATATTGGCATTCGAGGAAGGTGGGGGGGGGTTATAAGGGGGTAAGAGGGGCAGGGGGTGAATTGTGGGCAAATGGAGGCCGCGATGATGGAGATGTCAGCCCGACTTGGCTTCAAAATGCAGCATCCCATGATGGAGAGCCATCTGTCATCCATTACCTGTGTAGCAAATACATCCCGAACATAACTCTAATAAAGGAATTTGAAGGTGGATATCTCTCTCTCTCTCTCTCTCTCTCTCTCTCTCTCTCTCTCTCTCTCTCTCTGAGCAGCCGGTGTAAGAAAATACCCAGCCACAACAATATCAAAGCGAAGAGCATTTAGGATGAAGCTTCGTCATGAAGGCGGAAAGAAGAAAAAAATACTCTCAATTGTTAGGTATGCGACCATTAAAGTCGAAGAGGAGCTCATTATCTCTCATCATTAGAACCTTTGCGAACCGCGAGAGAACCGTCGCATACACAGACAACATGCACACACTCACACACGCACACAAACAGACACACATCTAAACCCCTTTAATCTAAACGCCCCTTTTTTCTGATCCATTCTATCTAACCAGGTTCCTGTTCTAAGCTAAAGTCATGCATGTTTTTACAATAGTTCTTCAACTTCAATAATAGTTTTTCAATGCTAAAACCTAAATCAATTAAATCAACAATAATAAACTTTTCAAAGCTAAACCTAACTTCAAATTAATAATTCTTCAGCTAAAGCTAAGCCTAACTTCAAATCAACAATAGTTTTTCAATGCTAAACCTAAATTCAAATTAATAATAGTTTTTCAATGTTAAACCTAACTTCAAATCAACAATAGTTTTTCCATGCTAAACCTAAATTCAAATCAATAATAGTTTTTCAATGCTAAACCTAACTTCAAATCAATAATAGTTCTTCAATGCTAAACCCAACTTCAAATTAACATTAGTTTTCCAATGCTAAACCTAAATTCAAATCAATAATAGTTTTTCAATGCTAAACCTAAATTCAAATCAATAACAGTTTTTCAATGCTAAACCTAAATTCAAATCAATAATAGTTTTTCAATGCTAAACCTAACTTCAAATTAACAACAGTTTTTCAATGCTAAACCTAAATTCAAATCAATAACAGTTTTTCAATGCTAAACCTAAATGCAAATCAAAATCAATAATAGTTTTTCAATGAAAAAACACTTTACAATGCTAAACCTAAATTCAAATGATGGGGAAAATGACCAAGAAAAATATAAAAAAAAACGAAAAGCTAAAGACACGAAGAAGATGGGCAAAAAAAAAAGGAAAAGAAACACAAAAAAAGAGGAAAAAGAATTGATGGGGCAAGAGATGATCACATAACAATCGGAGGGGCTTGAAGAAGATGCTGCTGCTTCTGCCGCGGCTGCTACAGGAACCCCGATATAGGTGGAGGAGGAGGTGGTGGTGGTGGTGGACCGTGCGGTTGTTGCTTCTGTGTTCTTCTTCTTCCTCCTCCTCCTCCTCCACCTCCTCCTCCTCCTCCTCCTCCCGGAGGAATCTCTCTCTCTTTCTTTCTTTCTCTTACTCGGTCGTGCCCTCGGGGTTTAGGAACAGTTGCCGAAACGTGAGTTTTCGACCGAACATTTTCATTCTTCAGAGATGGAGCATTAGGTTCGTCGTCGTCGGAGGAGGAGGAGGCAAGGTGAGGAGGAGGAGGAGGAGGAGGAGGAGGAGGAGGTGGAAGCAAGAAGAGGTGGAGGTGGAGGAGGGTTGCAATGGACTTTTACGAGAATTCTCTTTCAACGTCATTTGTTCTCTCCTGGGAAGAGGTATTAGCCTTCTCCCGACGAACTATAGAAAGAGAGAGAGAGAGAGAGAGAGAGAGAGAGAGAGAGAGAGAGAGAGAGAGAGAGATTCGAAGGCCTGAACTGTGCGTAACAGAAAAAGAGAGAGCGAGAGAAGAAGTAGAAGAAAAGCCGCCACAAGATAAATAGTTGTTTACAAAGGTAGGGTAGGTCGAGGATGCCCGAGATACAACTCATACGCTGGATCGCGGACAACCTTAAGGTCGAGCAGACAACGCTGGAACTGCGACAACTCGACCGTATGCCATTTCGCAGCCAGAGACTCTAT
>NC_089745.1:8870917-8883417 GCF_040412425.1 Macrobrachium rosenbergii | reverse complement strand
CGTACCCACTTCCATGGATTGGGCAATACTTAGGAGCAGCTGTTAAAAACCAATGACCTTAATGCAAAAAAAAAAAAGTAAACAGACTAAAGATACGTACATTTAAGATTTTAGATCAACGCCAAGAACAGTAATCTGGAGCTATTACTTATTAATTGAGAGATACCCACTCTACCAAGTCAAGGATACGACTCTAGATCAAATGTTAAAAGCAATACTTGAATGGGCAGCATTTCCTTAAATCTTCGAAAAGTAAAACCCCGCAGGTATTAGATCAATGTCAAGAACAAATATCGGGATTACATCTCGGGGAGATTATTAGCGCCGTAGACGAGACGTCAAGAGCAATCTTTCGGGTCGTATGTCAATGGTACATGATATTTAGGCCGGGTCCCGTCCCCGGCTTAAAAACCTGAATTACACACGCAAAGAACAGCTCCTGTTCACTCCCTCCTCGGAACCAATCGAGAATTCTTTGGGAATGATCGATGTTCCTCTCATGTCAAAGACTACAAAAGTTCGGGGTTAGACAGAAGGCTCTTAATCAAACATAATATAAAATGATACCAATGGGAGGCGATGGCTATCATAAGAGCATAAGAACAGGGACCTGATCATCCCCGTGAACAATCAGAGAGAGAGAGAGAGAAAATATACTATCCTTTCTGCAAATCCCTCATCATTAAGCTGCACATCAAGACGAACCGCAAAGAAGGAGAAAAAAATCAATCCACGTCTTCATTAACCAACAACATCGACTCCGTAATGGTACCCTTTGCAACTTGTTACAGAACAGTAAAAAAAACTCTCTCTCTCTCTCTCTCTCTCTCACACACACACACACACACGGACATTAAGACTTCATCGCCAATAACAAGCCACCCGAAGACTTATTGGGACTAAACATACCCATCAAAGCACCGGGACGAGCGCTCACCTGCGCGCAAGAAATCCGCCAGGTGTTCCCAGCCGACGCTGCCGATTAATGGGGACTCAATTCGTACAGGAAATAGGTAGAATTGGTTTTGGGTATTTGGGCATAGGAAAACAGGACGAACTGGTTCGCGATAATTGGGCATAAGATAATAGAATGAACTCGTTTTGGATAATTGGGCGTAGGAGATAGGATGAATTAATTGGGCGCAGGAAATAGGATGAATTGGTTTTTGGTAACTGAGCGTTGGAAATAGGATGAACTGGTTTTGGACATTCGGTCACAAGAAATAGGATTCATTGATCTTGGATAACTGGGCATAGGAAATAGGACGAATTAGTTTTGGATAACTGGGCATAGGAAATAGGATGAATTGGCTTTGGGTAACTGGGTATAGGAAACTGGCTGAATTGGTTTTGGATAACTGGGAATAGGAAATAGGACGAATTGGTTTTGGATACCTGGGCATAGGAGATAGGATGAATTTGTTTTGGGTAACTGGGCATAGGAAATAGGATGAATTGGTTTTGGATAACTGGGCACAAAGTAAAGGCATTTTTGGAAGGTGGAAGGGGAGGGCACAGAATGACTCCTTATGAATTCCATGTCGGACATGGCCACCATGATCTCTAGTCTCCATTGTTATTACAAAAATATCATTGTTATCCTAAGAATGCAAACATTTCATAAAATCTGGTACAAGGCTTTGTTACCCATACTTCCTGCTTGAAGTTTCACTGTTACCCCTTGCATGCCACTGCTCCCTTCTCCATTTCTAGTGGTTTCCTGCCCTCTCTCTCTCTCTCTCTCTCTCTCTCTCTCTCTCTCTCTCTCATCAGTGACCTTTTGCGGTCTACCTCTTCTCTTATCAGTGCTTTGCTGATGCTTCAGAACTTCTCATTTCCCCCTTCAATCACTTCCTAACACTCTTCTGTTGATCGTACTCAATCTCGAATGGCCCCATCTTCATCTATTAAACTGAATGAGGGTTCCAAAATTTAATCAAATTTAATGCCCCAAGACAACGTTCTCCTATTTCTCTGTGTCCTCTCCCACGCACATTTTCGATTACTTTTCGCGGAAAATTTGACTGAGCCTCTGACTCGAATCAATAACCTGAGTGTCCGAGTTGCTTCTATGGTGTTTTAGAGAGAACAAACTTTTCAAAGTACTTCAGTTGCCACTAAAAAAATGGCCAGTTTGTTTGAATACAATAAATTCCTTTCTCCATCTTGGTAATTAAAGCTTTAAATTGGATTTATTCGTCCCAACCTGAAGAACTGCTCCGATATCTAAGGTGTTTGTTCTGTCTTCTTTGTCTCTTCTTCCTCATTTTTTACAGGTACTATTTCAGTTCCTGTTCCACTGGGCTCAAGAAAAGTCCTCCTCCTCCTCCTCCTCCTCTCAGAGGACCTAGTAACTCGTCAAGACACCTCTCCTCACAATTCCTCAATGGAAATTGCAAGCCTTCAGATAATTTGGTTCAGTGACTTTCTTTCAATCTACTGCTAAGCTTTGGAATTCTCTCCCTGCTTCTGTTCTTCCCTAACTCCTACAACCTTTCTTTCTTATGGCTCTGTAATCTTCGGGCTAAGGCTAGGGGGGAAAAAAGTACCAGTTGCCCTTCTCAGTGGCCTCTACTCTTAAAGGAATAAATGGAAGAAAGAAGACAGTGCATGCGATATCCCCATGGAACTACGCAATATATAAAAATATATAAATAGCGAAAAAGCATATTATTTATAAAGGCTACCGGAGAATGAAAGCATACGACAAATATCCGCAAACAGAGATAAACTACAATGAGTTCAAAGGTCTCATAAAATCCTACGCGATAAAACGAAAAAAATCTATAAGATGGTGTTCTTGAAATATAATAAAATATCAAGAGATTTACGGATAGTCTCTTGCAGAACCAGTCCAGCCAACCTCTCCCAGGAGGAACTGAGCCGCATCTCAAAATGCTGTCTGCAAATATTGTAATATATATCTGGACATTAAATGCACTGTGGATCTTCAATCTTCACAATCACTGTAATTGTACTCTTGAAAGGAAGAGATGAAAATCAAAATAACTAACAAACTCCAAGCATGGTCGTGTAACAAGAAAAACAAAGCATATTACAATATATGAGGCCAGAATGATGCAATCTCTTAGGGGAAAAAAAAAACGGAATTTGGTCATCACAGAAAACTGGGCAGAGTAGGGAATGGGAAATTGAAGGGAGGAGGAGGAGGAGGAGGAGGAGGAGGAGGAGGAGGAGGGAGGAGGAGGAGGAGGAGGCAAACAGAATGATGTACACGTGTACGTATTTTTTTGTTTTCAAGGACTGATGGCCAATTTACAGGTGAGGGAGGAATTATGAGTTACAGGTAAAAACGCAAAACTAAAATGTATATAAATAAGTCTGTCCGTTTTAGATGTTTTATCTTTAGAGCCACCCCCCATCTACAACAATTAGTGGGGAAACGAATTCACATTTAAAACAAACAACAATTAACATATTTTCAAGTGTTCCTTCACCGAACGTTCCAAAATCTCAACGCCGAATGAAAAAGGCACCAATCCGAGTGAGTTTACAACATAATACTACAATTTGGGGGACAAAAAAAAAAACTCATGACAACAGCAATAACAACCTCATCCACCAGTCTCCATAATAGTTACCAACCGCCGCACCACCACCAGCAACAAAAATAAATGAAAAGACTCAACTTTTATTAACCAAAAAAAGACAATCATTCACAGAATGATACCCGCTTCCGACCCTCAGTGCAAATGCAGCGGCCTCACCTAAAAAAGAAAAAAAGAAAAAAGCTATTAATAAACGGGACAGATATGCGCAATTACATGGCGATGGGAAATGTATGCCCCTACTATACCTGCCGGCTGGAGGGAGAGAGAGAGAGAGAGAGAGAGAGAGAGAGAGAGAATTTTGGCATAGAAGGGAAATGTTTACTAGGAAGGACTTATAAGGTGTAGATGCCTTATTTCTTTCTCTCTCTCTCTCTCTCTCTCTCTCTCTCTCTCTTCTCTCTCTCTCTCCCATGTTATATTTATAATGAGTCAAGTATTTCATCTTCAATTTATGAAATTAATTGGATCCTTTCAAGAAATATTCCTACAGATTTCTATCCTATCCTAATATTTCCTTGTGTATGACACCAAAAGACAAACAAGTATGGCAATTAGATTACTGAAATAAAGAGAGAGAGAGAGAGAGAGAGAGAGAGAGAGAGAGAGAGAGAGAATAACAACACCGGCAGCTCACTTAGTGTTCGTCGTGCAACCCACAATTCCGTATAAAACCAGTCACTGTAGACGATTCAGCTTACCGCAGGAGACCAAAATCCCCAACTGGATACGAAGGGGGAGGAAGAAGAAACCTTCTTCTTCTTCTGCTGCTGCTACTGGTGCTACCGTCTCTATGCGCAACTTGTTTGCTATTTTGTTTTTAAACTCTGTGTGTAGTTTGCTTTTTACCCTAATTATTTCAAGTGGTTTTAGTTTGATTTTTTTATGTTTTGATATCATTGCTTCATGATATTCCTTTTTTTAGTATTTTATATATTTCTGTTATCTAACTCATTATTATTATTATTATTATTATTATTATTATTATTATTATTATTATTATATTAATCCCTTTTTTAGTATTTTATATATTTCTATTATCTAACTCATTATTATTATTATTATTATTATTATTATTATTATTATTATTATTATTATTAATATTAATCCTTTTAGTATTTATATATTTCAATTATCTAACTCATTATTATTATTATTATTATTATTATTATTATTATTATTATTACGTGTTATTATTATTATTATTATTACTCATAAGATGAACCCTATTCATATGGAACAAGCCCACAGGGGCCACTGACTTTTTCAAGCTTCCAAAGAACATGTTATTCATTTGGAAGAAGTAACAGAAGGTATCAGCAAATACAGAGAGAAGAGATCAGTTATTAAAAAAGAACAAATAAAATAAAAAATAAATAAATAGATAAAAATAAAAGTATATTATTTCAATACAAGGAGAATTGCTGTAGGGTAGCAGTGCATTGCATCTTCAGTTGAACTTTTGAGTCCCAGTTGTAAAAGCCCCTCAGGGCTTATAACATTTTGAGATTTCTGTTTACCTATTAGTTTGGAAAACCTTTTTTGATGTCAACTAGATATCTGATCACGGAGTTAGGAATGGAGGAGGAGGAGGAGGAGGAGGGGAGGAGGAGGAGGAGGAGGAGGAGGGAGGAGGAGGAGGAGGAGGAGGGAGGAGGAGGAGAAGTAAGAAAGGGGGAATGGAAGACTGGAAGAGGAGGGGAGGAGGAGGAAGTAAGAAAAGGGGGAATGGAAGACTGGAGGAGGAGGAGGAGGAGGAGGAGGTAAGAAAGGGGGAGTAGAGACTAATTACCAACCTATTCATCTTACCCTTAAAGATACCCTTAATCTTTTTTCAAGTTTTTTGTGATTTGGAAAACAATTCAATTTATTTCTGATGAAGTGGAATAAACAGCACAATACGACGTTCAGCCCAAAAAATTTTAAGCCACAAATACACACTTTACACGGAATTCATTCTACCTTGGAAACAACTTACAACCAAAGGGAACTATATACTTGAACTATATACTTATCCTGATAGCCATCTGTCATTCCTGCATCAAAACCAAAGTCACAGATTCGAATCCTGCCCAGGGCAGATAGACTTATCAATTATACAGAAATTCCCAGGGGTTTGGGTTATCACAGCATATATATATAAAGGGGCATGTGTGGCTTATGGTCACAGTACAATATGACTGAAGCCGTAACAATAATAATAATAATAATAATAAAATAATATAATAATAATAATAATAATCTCGTACTCATCATAAGAGCTTGAATTGCTAAGCAGATTATGACAATGATGTATTTTCCTCTCTAATAAAGAAAAATAAATTAAAATATTGATACACCAATAAAAAAATAAATTAATATAATGACACAAACTGTGAAACTAAAGATGATGAAATTTTATAGCGGTTTTCCAACACGCTAAGAAGGATTAGCCTATCTTACTCATGCACAAGAGAAAGGGAGTGAGGTCATTTTGACACAAAACTGTTGGTGTCGTATGTATGTGTATGTGTATGTGTATATGTATATGTATATGTATATGTATGTATATATATATATATATATATATATATATATATATATATATATATATATATATATATATATATACATATATGCAGTACATATATCATATATAACAAGATATATATACAATACAGTTTTGTGTTAAAAAATCAATAATTTAGGTACGAGGAGAGGTCTAAACCAAAAACAAAATACAAACATACATGCATGCATACATAAGCACATAATATATATATATATAATATATATATATATATATATATATATATATATATATAACCTTCATTTATATATATATATATATATATATATATATATATATATATATATATATATATATATATATAAATAAATAATACTTATATATGTAAAAATATAAACACACACATATATATAAATGTGTTCATATATACTCCTGTGACGCCAGTTTTAGTGACCATAAATCAACCAGTCAATCACAAAAATACACCTGTCAGTTTACAAAGTAAAAACATACCCATATCCTGACAAAGAAAGAATTTCTTTCTTAAGGAGTCAACCTTCAGTTTTTTTTTATCTTTTATTTTGTTAGCCCAACCCCTCACATATTCCTTTCTTCACTACGAAAAGATTCCCGGAACCTCACTAACATGTCATGCATACACTCACAAAACTCATTAACTCAGTCATGCACTCACTCAACACCCTCCTCCCAATCCCTCCCACCTCTCCTCCAGGTACCTCTCTCCCCTTCCTACACTTCTCGACGTACGATAATTATTTAATTCAACATTCTTTTTCGTTTCCTCTGATGTTGTATAATCTAACGGTCTCTTTTTTTTGTCCGGTCATTTATTTTTTATGTTCTCTCTTCATCTTTTCTTTTTTTACTTTTTTTATTGCGTATCTTTCTCTTACTTTGGTCTATTGCCTAATCCAGAATTCTTTTTCCTTTCATAATTCTATCATTTTTTTTTTACATTTATTTTACATTATTTACCCCTTTCGAAGTTTCTTCCATCAATCAACATTCATCTCTCTCTCTCTCTCTCTCTCTCTCTCTCTCTCTCTCTCTCTCTTGTTCCTATCAGTCTCTAGTCTAGATCTGGACATAAAAGAGAAAATCTAACTGAGCTTAAGACATAAAAGGGAAAGTATAACAGAGCTTAAGTCCAAGTGGACAGGAAAAAACAAAAAAAAAAATACAATTGAATATATCTACAAAATTATGGACGCCATCAATACAATTCCTGCTGTTACATTCATTGACCTCAAATTCCCTTAAATTGGATGGCTTCAAGAATAATGATGGTAAGGGGTCACTGCTCCATTTTTTCTATTTGAATGCTTAACCAAGACAAAAATAATAAAGCACATACCATTATAATGCCTGTGTATCTGATTTCAAAGTCTCTACAATACTTTAGACAAATTGACCTGTCAGGATTTTTTCTAATTACTTTAAATATCCCTCCTGCGTGTTAAAAAATTATTTAAAAATGATTGAAAAAACAATACCAACACTAATGATAAACTGAGAATTAGGCTAGTTCTTCGTTGAGCGAGTCGGTAGAGTTGACGGATGGCACTCGCTAGGCCCGAGTTCGAGTCTCCGGCCGGCTAATGAAGAATTAGAGGAATTTATTTCTGGTGACAGAAATCATTTCTCGGTATAATGTGGTTCGGATTCCACAATAAGCTGTAGGTCCCGTTGCTAGGTAACCAATTGGTTCTTAGCCACGTAAAATAAGTCTAATCCTTCGGGCCAGCCCGAGGAGAGCTGTAAATCAGCTCAGTGGTCTGGTAAAACTAAGGTATACTTAACCTCTCTTATAATAGTAGTACTGAAAATTACGGTACCATTGCAATAAGAAAATAAAGAACTAACAAAATCAGAATAATGATTACTCATCTTCGCACTCCTACGAAAAATAAATAAGTAAATATCATCTAAATTACAAAACGCTACAAAATCGTTCACACATCTCTACCAAGCCAAACACTGCCAACACCTTTCGTTCCTTTTACCGTACCTCCTTTCATATTCCCTTTCTTCCACCTAACTCTCCACCCTCTCCTAACAAGTGATTCATAGTGCAACTGCGAGGCTTTCCTCCTGTTACACCATTCAAAGCTTTCACTGTCAATTTCCATTTCAGCGCTGAATGACCTCGTAGGTCCAAGTGCTTGGGCCTTTGGTCTAAATTCTACATCGATTCAATTTAACCGCAGTAACGGGAACGGCGTCAGCAGCCTTCTTTAGCAAAAAGCGATTTTTTAACACGCGAGGAGAGGAACTCTGGAATGCCATCATCATCACACTCGCCAAACGAGTTAGGGGGTCATCTGATGCTCCTCTCTGCTGAAATAAACTGATGCTCAGGGCAACAGAAAAGAGAGAGAGAGAGAGAGAGAGAGAGAGAGAGAGAGAGAGAGAGAGAGAGAGAGAGAGAGAGAGAGATTACGCGAAATCCGGTTGGAGTGTTTGTAATCTGAGAGAGAGAGAGAGAGAGAGAGAGAGAGAGAGAGAGAGAGAGAGAGAGAGAGAGAGAGCGTTGAAATGAACTAATGATCACGGCATAAGAAAAAGATTGACGATTTAAAATCAGGATGGAATGCTTACACTATACAGAGAGAGAGAGAGAGAGAGAGAGAGAGAGAGAGAGAGAGAGAGAGAGAGAGAGAAAGCTGCTGAAATGAACTAATGATCACGGCATAAGAAAAAGATTGACGATATAAAATCAGGATGGAATGCTTACACTATACGGAGAGAGAGAGAGAGAGAGAGAGAGAGAGAGTGCTGAAATAAACTAACAGCTACATGGTAGAAGATACCAGTTAAAAAGAAGATGAAATAGTCAGGCTGGAATACTTAGAAGACACAGAGTTAAAAAGAGAGATAGAGAGAGAGAGAGAGAGAGAGAGAGAGAGAGAGAGAGAGAAAAAACGTTGAAATACACTAATGATCACGGAAAACTAAACCGATCATAAAGACGACATACAATCAGGATGACATACACTTACCAGAGAGAGAGAGAGAGAGAGAGAGAGAGAGAGAGAGAGAGAGAGAGAGAGAGAGAGAGAGAGAGAGGCTGCTGAAATATACTTATGATCACGGAAAAAAAGCACGATGAATAAGACAATATACAATACGGCAGGAATGCTTGCACTTGAGAGAGAGAGAGAGAGAGAGAGAGAGAGAGAGAGAGAGAGAGAGAGAGAGAGAGAGAGAGAGAGAGAGACTACCACATTTGCAAAAGACTACCTCTGAGAGAGAGAGAGAGAGGAGAGGAGAGAGAGAGAGAGAGAGAGAGAGAGAGAGAGAGAGAGAGAGAGAGAGAGAGAGAGAGAGTCCACACTCGCAAAATTTCTCAAAATCGAGCGAGGCTCAATCTCTCTTCCATTAAGGATAAAATGAAAGCTATCGCAGATTTTAAATCAATTACCATATTGAATTAAATAACACAGCGGGGCCACGAAGGAGACTTGATAATGAGATTAAAAACAATGTTCTGAGACCTCGCGAGAAAATGAAATTTCCTCGAGAGCAGGACCGCGCTGCATAAGAAAAAAAATTTATTTATAAATAAAAATAAGCTTCTCGTAGACGCGAATAAATCGCGAATATAATCGCACCTTTTGGAGGGAGTATTTTCCCGAATTATCTCCAAAATACGAACGTACGAGGGGCATCATAATCAGGGATAAATTTGGGGGTAATCGCAGTGCGCGAAAATTACATTTCCCTAATTACTGAAATAAGAATATGAACACCGGCAGCCGCCGAATTTTGTGCGCTGACCAATCACGCTCGCGATATGGTGGTGTCAGGAGGCTTTTTAAAATCATTACGACACGCCAGTGCGTTGTTCCCTTCTTGCCTTCAACGCTGAGTTCAGAGGACTTCAACAAGGGAGAGAGAGAGAGAGAGAGAGAGAGAGAGAGAGAGAGAGAGAGAGAGAGAGAGAGAGAGAGATCAGCCTTGTTTTCCTTCAACTCTACGTTTAGAAAACTTAATTGAGAGAGAGAGAGAGAGAGAGAGAGAGAGAGAGAGAGAGAGAGAGAGAGAGAGAGAGAGAGATTACCTTGTGCCTTCAACACTTCTTTCAGAAAACTGAAATGAGGGGAGAGAGAGAGAGAGAGAGAGAGAGAGAGAGAGAGAGAGAGGAGAGGCTGCCTTCTTTCCTTCAATGCAACGGTGCGTTGAGAAAACCTAAACGAGAGAGAGAGAGAGAGAGAGAGAGAGAGAGAGAGAGAGAGAGAGAGAGAGAGAGAGAGAGAGAGAAAGGCGGATGGGGAACTTACGCGTAATGTAATACTTCAAAACAACAAACGGGAAAAAAAAAGGATTTAGGATTTTTATGAACAAAATAATAGTATGATGCTGGTACAAGCGGTGTGGGTGTCAGCGTTAAGGGCCAGTATACCCTAGGGTATGGGTGGGGTGTAAATGGGGAGAAGACGAGGGGGGGGTCTGGAATGGGAGAAGGCGTCTGACATATATTGAGGGGGTGGGGGTGATAAAGGAACAATGGGGAAGGGGGAAGGGGTAGGTAGATCACAACCCACAACCCCACCATGCCCTCCTATGTAGATGAGCAGTGAGGCTGAATCTCAGTCATTATATCAGATACAATCTGATAGTCGCTCTAATCCATGGGTATTATTGCCCGAAACTGACACTTGGGGCTGGCTTTAGTCGAATTATATATTGACTTCCATCCTTAACGCGACGCGGCTGCATGCCTTTATTAATGTATTAATAATATCAGACGCTCGCCAATTACGTAAAATTGCCATTAGGCGTGATGTAAAGACATGAGGTGTACTACTTGTGTGTATATACACGTTCGTGTGTACACATATACATTTTATATTTGATGTCGTAACATTTTAATCTCCTAGAGAGTTATTTACATAATTTCTGGAAGGCTGCGTTGGTCGTATTGAAGTCAAAAGTGCATGATGCTTGCGATATCCTCTCCACTGGGGATGTCAATTCATGTGCATCTTTGGAGTATGGATTGATTTTGATGAGTTTATAATGTATATATGTATATTTACACGGTATATACAAACATACATACACACACATATATATATACAAATACGTATCTATATCTATCTATCTATCTATCTATCTATCTATCTATCTATCTATCTATATATATATATAGTGTATATATAGTGTAAGTACATAAGGCTAAACATACAATACAAAATTCAAAAAGTCCTTATAAGAAACCAGAAAAAAAAAATTCGATCCAAAAATAATCAATTACGTCAAAGGGACAACGTATCACAAGGAACAAGAAAAATACCTGTCGGACAAAGGTGTGTATGTGTGTATGTGTGTGTGTGTGTACGTGTCTTTGAAACATGTACAAAGGGCTCCGCTTTCGACAAAACGTCGTTTATCAAGGCTCTATGGTATATCTCAAACTTAAAGGACAAACACATTTGCACAATCGGAAAGCAAGACAATAACTGTAGCCTGAAAAGCCCGTAAAAAGCAATGACGGATGATAAAGAGCCAGTTTTTCCCGATCACCAGCTGGGGGGAGGAGAAGGGGACAGGGGAAAAGGGGAGAGGAAGGGTAAGGGGAAGGGGAATTAGGAGGGGGAAGGGGAAGGAGAGGGGAAGGGGAGGGAAGAAGACAGATAAGACCCTCAAAAGACTGTGTACAATTTTCTGATATTTTATGGAATAAGAAGGCACTATTATTATTATTATTATTATTATTATTATTATTATTATTGAAATAAAAAATCCATAGGTACACAAGAAGTTATAGATACAAAGGTATGGAAATACAAACGCTATTAGACACTGAAAAAAACATCCACAACCAACAACAAAGTTGCAAATGCACAAGCAACTTTTGGTTAGTAATTTACATATTTCTAGATGAAACACAACCTACAACAACAACAACAACAACAACAAAGCAAAATAATAAAAAATGCGCATATAATACAATATGGAAAAAAGTGGTGTATATTCATACGACCATTTGTTAGTGGTTTACAGAGCATCAGAAGAAACAACTCAAATATACAATGAACCAAAATAAAGAAAACAATGACACAACCCAAACGTACAAAATAAAGAAAACAATGACACAACCCAAACGTAACTTTCTCTCTTTTCAAAATAAAACAAATGACACGACCCAAACGTACCCTCTCTCTCTCTCTCTCTCAAAATAAAGGAAACAATGACACAACCCAAACGTAAATCTCTCTCTCTCTCTCTCTCTCTCTCTCTCTCTCTAAAGAAAACAATGACAAAAATAAAGAAAACAATGACACAACCCAAACGTAAATCTCTCTCTCTCTCTCTCTCTCTCTCTCTCAAAATAAAGAAATCAATGACACAACCCAAACATATCTTTCTCTCTCTCTCTAAAAGTAAAACAATGACAC
>NC_089745.1:8828417-8865917 GCF_040412425.1 Macrobrachium rosenbergii | reverse complement strand
TCGAATAGCAACATTGCAGGCAGAACCAAACAAATGAATAAAAATTTGAAAAATATAAACAAAAGATTAAGACCAACAACTGCAGACATTTTAATCACCAGCATTGCGTCTTATTTTTGATCTGGACACTAATGAGGGATACGAAGAAGAGTGACCACGATATACGGAAGAAGAGAAGGTAAGAATAGGAGGAGGAGGAGGAGGAGGAGGAGGAAGACGAGACGGGCGATGACATCCTCCATCATCTCTTAACGCTGTCACGGGGCATGCAAGACAACATTTATGCCCTGCTCTTAGGAGGAGGAGGAGGAGGGGGAAGAAGAGAAGGGGGGGAGGGAGGAGGAGGAGGAACAATAGCAAAACCAGAGAGACAGCGGAAGCAGGATACCCTGTCTACCCTTCAACAAGGGGGTAACACGGTAACAGAATACTCAGTCTGAAGGAGGATTAAGAGGAAGGACTTGAGAGAGAGAGAGAGAGAGAGAGAGAGAGAGAGAGAGAGAGAGAGAGAGAGAGAGAGAATCGGGAAGGAACCCAGACAGCCGAAGAGACACAAAGCACACAAGAGGGGGGGGGGTGTTAAGGAAGGGGGAAGTTCGTGCATGCGTGCGTGCTTGCGCGTGTCCGTGGAAGCGTCCGAAAACGAGTGGGTCGTTAATCGAAGTAATGGCTAAGTCAACAAAGAGTGGAGGATGCCAATCAAACCCCCTCCAACTCCCCCCCACCCCATCCCCCCACTCCCACCTCCTTTGCTTTACTTAAAGACCGTGAGAGGTTTGCCATAAGACGGCCAGAGAGGGACAAGGTAACAAATACCCTCGACATAAGCACGAGGAACCACTTGAGAGAGAGAGAGAGAGAGAGAGAGAGAGGAAATAAGACCCTTCGTATTAACTTACATAATCTATGAAATGCCGACAGCAATATTATTAGAGCTCAATAATTCTTTTACATAACCAGTTTGGTTACCAGGAATTTCTATTCGTTTTATTGCTAGCTATCAACGCTTGAACATGGCCTGCAGACTTACGAAAAAAAAAAAAGGGAATTAATGTTAAGAAATGCTTATCTTTCATTCCCTGTTTCATCACGCATTTCTGTTTAATACAGGACACTTACAGGCCCAGAAATGACAAAATAGTTGTCGTCAACGCGTAATCAGCACAGTCAGTTTAAATGAAGATCTCTCGTAGACATAAAGACAAGAAAAAACTGATCAAACTCTCTCTCTCTCTCTCTCTCAGAGTAAATACTCGTTTGCCATTACTTTGTATACCCCGGAGGACACACAAAATCAAAAGGTCATTCCAGAAACTCGACAACGTCAAATGTAAAACTGTCAAAGCTACTTAAACATTCTTGAACGGTTTCACAGACAGATGGATGGTTGTAGATGCCTATATGCCCCAAAACTATGATTGGGGGGCACAACCATTCTTCAGGTGAAATCACGCCTCCTTTAGATCTCTCATCAAGAAATAATGGATTTTTTTAAAGTAAAAATACCACCACATCCTGATAATGAAGTCAAATTGGGTGTTCTATATCAAGCCCATTTGATCAAATTAAGATGTACTTGTTATACTGCATCTTAATTGTAAGAATAAACTTGACCGTTTAAACTGTGCTTGATGAACAAGCATAAGAACAAACACTTACTCACAAACTGACAACTCCAAAAAATAATATAATCAAATTATGAAAGCTAACTCACTCCCTCATGAAAATAATATTCATAAAAATTCATGACGTCTCCAGAACCACTCGCTTTAGGAGCGCGAGTACAGAGCGGTATCTAAAAAAAAAAATCATTCGACCTGGTTACAAAAAAAAAAGGGGGGGGGGGGATTTGGCCCTATCAACTGTCCTGTATCTCTAATGGCCTCCACAAAGCCCCGGACGTTTACATACTAATAGGACACAAGGAGAACAGAGAAGGAGGAGGAGGAGGAGGAGGAGGAGGAGGAGGAGGAGGAGGAGGAGGAGGAGGAGGGAGGAGGAATGGAGATGGAGAGATCATAAGAGGAGAGAGGAGATAGTGGGGATGGGGGTGGGGTTAGTGATGCGGTAACAAAACGCGACTAGAGCGATTCGTGATGGCCGATTAGGGGTCAAGGAGGAGGAAGGGAGGGGAGGGGAGGGGAGGGAGGGGGAGGGAGGGGAGGGGAGGAGATAGGGAGAACGGAAAAGGAGATGTGTAGGAAGCGGCTGCTGGAGAGAGAGAGAGAGAGAGAGAGAAACGAGGGACAATTAATGAATAGATATTAAGATTTAACAACCGTCAACGATCCCACCTTAACGTAACAAGAAAGAATGTCAAAGGAGAGAGAGAGAGAGAGAGAGAGAGAGAGAGAGAGAGAGAGAGAGAGCTGAAGGAAGGACAATTAATGAATAAAAATAATGATTAAGAAACCGTCAGCAAAATGAAATGAACGTAACGAGAACAAGCATGACAGAGAGAGAGAGAGAGAGAGAGAGAGAGAGAGAGAGAGAGAGAGAGAAACAATTACCCTCAGAGAAGCAAAAATTAACAACACGAAACCACCGCATCGGAAACATCGATATGCGGGAAGATGAGAAAGGAAGACGTGATTGCTTCAGAAGGGTAGAACTAAGGAAATAATGAGAGAACGAAAGGTTTAGAGGAATGAAAAAGGGTTATGCCCACTGTCTTTTCCTCTATTAAACCAAACCCCGATACTGCCAGTGGTGGCAAAATAGGAAGAGCATTCCAGGACTTTGCTTAATGCGAGGCTCTCAAATATTCCAGGAAGGTACAGACCTTTAACTTCAATTTAAAAGTAATGAACCTTGGGAAAAGTATATCTTAGTTTAACCAGACCACTGAGGAGCTGATTAACAGCTCTCCTAAGGCTGGCACGAAGGATTAGATTTATTTTACGTGGCTAAGAACCAACTGGTTACCTAGCAACGAGACCTACAGCTTATTGTGGAATCCGAACCACATTATGACGAGAAACGAATTTCTATCACCAGAAACAAATTCCTCTAATTCTTCATTGGCCGGTCGGAGAGTCGGACGCTGGGCCAACAGCGTGCTAGCCGAGAGCTCCACCCCACCCCCCTTCAATGAAGAACTGTGAATCTTGGGAAAGACATGGGCCTATAAACAGTGGCACTAGCTAAAAGATGGTCAATGTACAAACAAAATTTAAGGCACAAGCAATATCTTAGCATTGCCTCTGAGAGCATTTAATTTAGGAAACAAAAAATTAAATAAAAAAATACAGAACCAGCAATAATTACAAACCTCCGAACAAATAAATATATATATATATATATATATATATATATATATATATATATATATATATATATATATATATATATATATATATATATATATATATATATATATATATATATATATATATATATATATATATATATATATACATATAAAGTAACTGAACACTGTCGCTAGAAATACAGAAACACACAAAAGCACCACCATACACACACACACACACACACACACACACACACACACAAACACACGCGCGCGCGCACACAGGCATTCACATCCCCGGCGAGAGCTTTCCACTGGCTGAAACCCGAGGAAAACGGCAAAACGGCAATGTGGCAAAACGGCAAAATGGCAGCAGGAGCAGGAGCAGCGGCAGCCACAGTCGCCGGCCGCAAGGCAAACGGTGTACCAGTTTGACTTTTCCTGATTGGAAGCCTTCAAAAGGCGATCCGAGCCGTGTGAAGTATAACTCGATTACTGTGTGGCGGCGGCGGCGGGCCTGAAGCTTTTGCCAGAGGAGATACGGAATGGGGCAGTTTCTCTTCTCCCTCTCCTCTCTCTCTCTCTCTCTCTCTCTCTCTCTCTCTGCTCCGCACAAACAATTGAGCGGTGCCATGCTACATTCAGTTGGTGGTAATCGGGCAATGTATACATGCAAGCAGAGAGAGAGAGAGAGAGAGAGAGAGAGAGAGAGAGAGAGAGAGAGAGAGAGAAGAGAGAGAAAATAAATACGTGTATATATATATATATATATATATATATATATATATATATATATATATATATATATATCGTATTCTCTCTCTCTCTCTCTCTATGCATACATATATTGGTCCGCTTATATATATATATATATATATATATATATATATATATATATATATATATATATATATATATATATATATATATATATATATATATATATATATATAATGTGTGTGTGCGCGTGACAATGTGTGTACGTGAGCTCGCGAATGTGCACCTATGTGTAATCGCACTGTATGCAAAATTCTTTGCACGTGATCCTAAATACCTCAAAACTGAAGACCCACCATAAACTCGCCCCATATTTGCCCCCAAAAAACCGGAAATTGAAGGTTTAAGAACATAATGCAAACTATTAGCGCCTCTAAAATAAAGCCTCTTTGATGTCGGAATCGATAATGATGTCGTGTGAATACGTCGTGTGGGAAGGGGGCCATTTTTTTTTTTACTTAATGGCCACAGACAGCCTTTTCTGGGGACGATTTTGATCGGATATTAAGGCTGGCGTCGCAAACGAAATGGGGGTGGGAAGAAGAGGTTACCGTTGCTCTTTTCTTAACCTGAATTTGTTTGCGGATGGAAAAAAGAGGTTAAAATAGGGAAATGAAATAAATATCTTGTTATAAGAGTGAGATAAAACTAAAATGTGGTTCTATTGTAATGAGAAATTTTATAAATGTTTGAAACAACTGAAGGAAAATAACTATAAAAACATAAAAATGAAATTAAAACGGAAGGAAGTGACTAAAACAACATAAAAAAAAAATCAGATTAAAAATCACAAAAAAAAGACTTGTCAAAGGATAAAGGAGACCCTTTCCAAATATTTATAAATTAAAAAATATATATATATAAATATAAAATCTTATAATCTCCGTGATCCGGTCGAACTGAACCGATTCACGAGATGCCTGATTAAAAGCCAGGCCGTTCTATGACTGTCGTAACATATCAGCGGAACCTTGTAACTATGCTGGTGAATTAATGAAGGGTGTCTTGGTTTATAAGGCTCTGAAGCCGTCCCCCTTCCCTAACCCCTAGCATCGACAACCCTCCCCCACCCCTGGCACCCGTCCCTATAACCTGGATTCCTCTCGCAAAAACAGTAAAAAAGAAAAAACTTGAGAAATACTTGGGAAAAAATCTCTTGCACGAGAAAAAAAAACTGGGGGATAACACCCCCTAGCCTCTACAACAAACCCTGCCCAACCACTTCCCCTGTCCTTACACTGGCTTCCTCTCGCAAAAAAAAAAAAAAAAAAAAATTGAGAAATACCCGGAAAAAAATAACTGGGGATAACACCACCCCTAGCCTCTAGATTATCCCCAACTGCCCCCATCCCTACATACCCTGGCTTCCTCTCAAAAAAAAAAAAAAAAAGTAAGAAATACTCGGAAAAAAATCTCTTGCACGAGAAAAAAAAATAACCGGGGATAACATTAACCTCCACTAACGACCCTGCTTGCAATCTCCCTAAAAAGGGGCCCGCTTGCAATTTGCCTTTGCACGCATTCTATTCAATTATACACGGCGTTAGCCTCTCGCCTGTACGGGCGAAAATAATGCCCCGGGGGAAAAAATGCCCCGGGGAGCGAAGAAACGGTTGTGTGCTTTGGTTGTAAGCCTCGGCTGTAACAATAGAGGTTGCAGCAGCTAACACAACCGAAGGTATCACTTCGCAGAGGAAATTAAGACGATTGCATTGAATTACACAAGGGCGAGGCTCCGGGAGGAGGGGGCGAAGGGAAAGTGATAACTGGAAAAAGTTACACGATAGAAAAAGGGCAAGAAATGAAATAGAAAGTTTAATAAAAGGTTGTGACTGTGTGAAATCTGACTGGAGATTACGAAGGAAAGTGATGTGTAGATTCCGTCGTTTTTGACGTCCTATACTTAGAGACTATAAAAATGACAATTAATAAAACAATAAATAAAACTAACATTAAATATATTTATCAGTCATACAGCGATACAAATCCACCAAATAAGATATAATTAAAAAGAAAATAATATACTTTGATGTAACTTTAAAAATATTGATTAACCTAAAAAAATATAAGATTTAAACTACACAGCCTTAATGTTAACTTTAAATATAATTAGGCATAGTGTAAATCAAATCCCAGAAGCCTAAAATAAAAAAAATAAACTTACATACAATTGCATATTATACTAACAAAATCTCAAAAGCATTAAAACATCCAGTCGATATATAAAAAATAAAAAAATAAACTTGGATACAATTGTATAAATACTAATAAAACCTCAAAAACTGCAACAATTAAAACACCCAGTCGAAATATGAAAAATAAAAAATAAAACTTGGATACAATTGCCTAAATACTAATAAAATCTCAAAAGCGTAACAATTAAAACATCCAGTCGAAATATATATATATAAAAAAATAAAACTTAGATACAATTGATAATACTTCAAAAAAAAATTACAATTTAAACACCCAGTCTTAAAAAAACCTCGGTAAAAAAAAAAAAAAACTTTCCAACTTCTCCCGAGCCTTGTCCCCACTCCTTTTCATTCCCTGCTGCCCGCCTTCACTTGCATATTAACCCCAAAAACCAAAGTTGACGCCAAACCACTTCTCTGAAATAAGGAGTGAACATACCTGGAGCTACTAAGATTGACCTGCCAAATTAGAGCGGGGCCATTAAAAGTTTATACACTGTCAACGGTGCAGGCGCTATACAGATGCTTGCTTGCTTGCTTGCCTTGCTTGCTCGCCTGCCTGCCTCCCCTGCCAGCAGCACTGACATGTTCTTCTTTCTTTTCTTCTTCTTCTTCTTTCTTTCTTTCCTTTCTTCTTCTTTCTCTCTCTCTCTCTCTGAGAATTTCTGTTTCATATATTTTTAAAGCTAGAGGGCGTTTGATTCTTTATGCATGGGTACAGATGACAAAAAAAATTCTGTGTTAGATTTAACGAGTGCAATTCCAAACAGACACACGCACACACACACATATATATATGTATATAATATATGTATATATACATACATACATATACAGATCGCAACTAAAATAAAATACCAGCAAAACTCAAGCTAAGAAAACAGTAAATGGCCTGCGCAGCAGACATGGATATGAAAGCTGTATCTATGATACAAAATAAAATAACGAATAACAAATACCAAAGCAAAGTGGCAGGGAATCATGAGAAGATGCACATCCAGAACGAAAAAGTAACACTAAATATAATAAATAAAAAATATGACAAGGAATTATGAAAAGGAAGGAATACATGTCAAGGCAAATGCAATACGAAGAGAGTCGAGATCAGCACAGTGAAAAGGAGAGAGAGAGAGAGAGAGAGAGAGAGAGAGAGAGAGAGAGAGAGAGAGAGAGAGAGAGAGAGAGAGAGAGAGAAATCGTCTGGTTTCTATCTTCACATACATAGAGAAAATGAGAGAGAGAGAAATCTCCTGCCCTATCTTCTCTATATGCATGTAGAAAGAGTATGAGAGAGAGAGAGAGAGAGAGAGAGAGAGAGAGAGAGAGAGAGAGAGAGAATCGCCTGGTTTCTATCTTCAATATACATACAGAAAAATGAGAGAGAGACAATCTCCTGGCTTCTATCTTCTATAAATAGTACATGTCGAAAAATATAAGAGAGAGAGAGAGAGAGAGAGAGAGAGAGAGAGAGAGAGGATGAACTTGGCCTATGTTCTATATATACTGCATATATATATTTCATTCAACGCAGGATCTGTGTCGCAATACCGATTTGACTACAGATGGTGCGCTTCGCCATTCATACCGAATCGATGAAGTCCCTTTTGAAGAGGAGGGAAACAGAACACACAACAAAAACAAATAAACACGGAGACAGCAAATGAACAGAATAAACAGAAGGAAACACTCGAATAAATAAACACCAAAACAAATAAATACGGAGCAGGCAAATGAACAAATAAAGTTGCAAAGGAGGTGGCTATAGGACAAAAGAACATGAAATAAAGAAATAACTGAATAAAGGAGAAAGTGAATACGCAACAAAAAGAAATTGTAATGATATACTGTCTATAATTAAAAATATGCTTTTGAAATTATATATATAATTTTTAAAAAATGCGTAGGAAAATCAATTAAATTGAGAGATAACCCCATCAATCAACAAGTTATTCAACGTACAATAAATAAATAAATATATTTTTTAAAAATGCGTAGGAAAATCAATTAAATCAAGAGATAAACCTATCAGTCAACAAGTTATTCAACGTACAATAAATACATAAATAAAATAAATACATACATACATACATAAAGTTCCCATTCGGACGGTCAGAGGAAACAGGAAAGGATGGGAGGGGAAAAAAACTGAATAAATGAAATAAAAGAATCAGAACGATAAAAGAGGCGAACAAACGATCAGGCCAAGTTAACTGACATACAAACAGACAAACACACAAGGGGGAGGATGAGCGATGCATTCACGGGAGGCGAAGCGAGAAAAGGGGTTAAAAGAAGGCATAAGAGAGAAAAGGGGCTAAAGAAAACAAGAGAGAGAGAGAGAGAGAGAGAGAGAGAGAGAGAGAGATTAAAGAAATAAAGCATAAGAGAGCAAAAGGTTGAGAGAGAGAGAGAGAGATTAAAGAAATAAAGCATGAGAGAAAAGGTGTTGAGAGAGAGAGAGAGAGAGAGAGAGATTAAAGAAATAAAGCATAAGAGAGAAAAGGTGTTGAGAGAGAGAGAGAGAGAGAGAGAGAGAGAGAGAGAGAGAGAGAGAGAGAGAGAGAGGAGAGAGATTAAAGAAATAAAGCATAAGAGAGAAAAGTGGTTAAGAGAGAGAGAGAGAGAGAGAGAGAGAGAGAGAGAGAGAGAGAGAGAGAGAGAGAGAGAGAGAGAGAGAGAGGTTTAAAAGAAGAAGGCATGAGAGATAATTGGTTAAAGAAATACAGCACAAGAGAGGAAAGGGAAAGAAAGGGGTTAAAATAAGAAAGCATACGGGAGAAGGGGGCTTAAAATAAAGAAAGCATAATAGAGGCAAGGGGCTAAAGAAAGCTGAAAGAGAGAGAGAAGAGAGAGAGAGAGAGAGAGAGAGAGAGAGAGAGAGAGAGAGAGAGAGAGAGAACAGTCTGTATACAAATGGGGGTTGGAGGCACAAGTCTTCTTGCGAGCACAAATCCGTTAGAGAAATATAGTTCCAATAGGAATAGCGATAGAAATTAGGGAAATAATTAGGGAAATAATGGGGTTGACTTTAAAATACCAAATTTGAGGGAGACGATGATCAAGACTTAATAAATCAAAGAAAAAGCTTGGAGGACTGTTTTTTTTTTTTTTTTTTTTTTTTTTTTTACAAATTTACTTATCAAAGAGTTATTGGCTTAAAAATTAAGGGAAAAATTCAATAAAAAACACACTATGGGACTTCCTTTAGCGAAAGCAAAAAGACAGGAGTACTGATAATGGCAAAACCTAATGGAAAAATTTTAAAAATCACTTTCCATAAATAAACACAATTACATAAATGCAAAATATATAGGAGAGTTCAGAAGAAAAGAGTTCATTTTGAAGGTGTTATTGAAGAGGAGACTAGTATCATACTCAGGGCAGAAGATGGAACCAAACTGGATGGGAGGAAGGAGGGGGGGGGAGAAGTGATGCCACTGGGGGAACCAAACTGAGGACTGGGAGGGGATATGAGGACTTCCCCTCCCCTCCCCCCCAACCTTCGGGAAGGCAATAATGGACATGTGTCCAATACTTAGTCGCGGAAGGGACGCATGAGGAGGAGAAGGACGATCCGGCGTGCTGGATATTTCGGGAGGGAAAGTGATAGAAAATAGAAAGTAAGTATTGAAAGCGGAATATGCGAACAGAGAAAGAGAGGTGGCTGGATGTAAACCATATTAACCGCTGCCATGAACTATTAGCAGAACCGATACGAGATTAAACGAAGTGAGAGAGAGAGAGAGAGAGAGAGAGAGAGAGAGAGAGAGAGAGAGAGAGAGAGAGAGAAAGAATAACTTAAGAAACATCAATCGCTAAAGAATAGAGAGAGAGAGAAACATCAAGAGAGAGAGAGAGAGAGAGAGAGAGAGAGAGAGAGTGTGTGTTATGTTCGTAAATAATAATTTTCAAGAAAAATCAATCGTCTTTGCTATCAAAGAGAGAGAGAGAGAGAGAGAGAGAGAGAGAGAGAGAGAGAGAGAGAGAGAGAGAGAGAGATCCATAATCTTTGCTATGAAAGTGAGAGAGGAATGTAAAAAGAATAATTCTAATGAAAGATCAATAATCTTTTTCCTGACAGAGAGAGAGAGAGAGAGAGAGAGAGAGAGAGAGAGAGAGAGAGAGAGAGAGAGAGAGAGAGAGAGAGCAGTTTTAAAGAAAGATCCGCAATCTCTGCAATGAGAGAGAGAAATGTAAATAAAGAATAATCTTAATGAAACATCAATAATCTCTGCTGAGAGAGAGAGAGAGAGAGAGAGAGAGAGAGAGAGAGAGAGAGAGAGAGAGAGAGATAACGTCACAGTGATTGAAAGAACATGAAAAAGGAAGTGAGAAGAGGGGATGGGTGAGGAGAGAGGGGAGTGAGGAAGAGGAAATCTGAGGGAGGAGGGGAGGCGAAGAGAGATAAAAGTAACAGCCATTAAGCATGATATTAATGTGACACATGAACGACCCACTAATTTGGGGGTTGAAGGCACCACATACAATGGGTATGGGTATGGGTATGGGGGCAGGGGCATGTGGGGTGGGAGTGCCACAGAGGAGCCAGGGGAAAGTTTGCGGTGGCAGTAGATTATACCACAGCAACCTTTTGTACAGAGGGGGATAAATACGCAGCCCATAAAACTGAACTCCAACAATGGCCCCCTCCTCTCTCTCTCTCTCTCTCTCTCTCTCTCTCTCTCTCTCTCTCTCTCTCTCTCTCTCTGATCTGTTATAATAACCTTTGGAATGCTTTCTACATCAATTTTTCTTATTTACTCCCCCTTCCATTTCAAAATACGTCCTGCTTACAAAATGTCACTTTGTCTGCATTAAATAAGACCCGTTCCAGTTGACCCGACAAATTAACCTTCAGCTTTCTTTCTTAATGATTCTTGTTTGCAGTCTTCTCTCTCTCTCTCTCTCTCTCTCTCTCTCTCTCTCTCTCTCTCTCTCTCTCTCTGTTTTTGTCTCTCCGGCCTGTGTTTCTATACTTTAACTAAGGGCAATGGGAGGAAGAAGAGCTACCCAACAAAGGAGAAAAAGGGGGAAGGATCAGCACGGAAGAAGAGAAAAGAGGAACAGAAAAGGGGAAGAGGAAAGGGGAAGAGAAAAGGGGAAATCTGGGGGGAGAGAGAGAGAGGGGGGGGGGAATATGGAGAAGAGGGGAGGGAACAGACACCGAGGGACAAAGAACATCCCCTCCGGTGAGTGATGGATAGATTTCAATAATGGAAAGATAAATGGAATTTCATGAGTTCTTGCTCTGCACTGAACTGACGACAGGGAATCTCAATTGAGAGAGAGAGAGAGAGAGAGAGAGAGAGAGAGAGAGAGAGAGAGATTTCCCAACTGAGGTACAGAGAATCTAATGGGAGAGAGAGACTGTCTAAATACGAGAGAGAGAGAGAGAGAGAGAGAGAGAGAGAGAGAGAGAGAGAGAGAGAGAGAGAGAGAGAGAGAGAGAGATTTCAAATTTCAACTGAGGCATAGAGAATCTAATGGGAGAGAGACTCAGACAGACTGTCTAAATACGAGAGAGAGAGAGAGAGAGAGAGAGAGAGAGAGAGAGAGAAGAGAATTTCAAGTGAGGCATACAGATGATCTAATGGGACATAGACTAATAACACTGAGAGAGAGAGAGAGAGAGAGAGAGAGAGAGAGAGAGAGAGAGAGAGAGAGAGAGAGAGAGAGACTGTTTTCAAAAAGATCCATAATCTTTGCTATGGAAATGTGAGAGGGCTGTAAATAAAGATTAATTTTAATGAAAGATCAATAGTCTTTTTGCTATGAGAGAGAGAGAGAGAGAGAGAGAGAGAGAGAGAGAGAGAGAGAGAGAGAGAGAGCAACCACATAAAGGAATACTATTTCATGATTAGTGTCGTACCTACTGTAGCATTCAATCGGATCAAAATCAATTCCTGACATTTCAGCTCACAAGCCAATAGCGCGCTCAATACTCTAAAATGCACGCGAGCACAAGCGCACATGCGTAAATTTGTACTTAAAAAAGAAACTACAGTTGCCATCTATAGAAATATAGTTTAATATTAGTGTAATGCATATGTGTAATTGTATAGTTTATGTATGCACACTTGCAAGGACAGATACGTCTTTATATGACAGTAATGGTTGCGATTAAGGCAACTTAATGTGACAGTTATTGTTTTATTTTATCTCTGTAGCCATCACCTTATTTCAAACACACACACACACACACACACACACACACACACACACACACACACATATATATATATATATATATATATATATATATATATATATATATGTGTGATAGGGATTAGACTAAAATATACATGAAGAAAGGGAAAATAGATGTTTATATATATATATATATATATATATATATATATATATATATATATATATATATATATATATATATATATACACAGTATATATATTTATAATTTATATATATTTATAAATTTATATACATAAATAAATATATATATATACATATATATATATGTATAATATAATATATATAATATATACACATATACACACAATAATATACATACAAATAAATGTATATGTACAACTTCTTAATCCAAGCAGCCCAAGCAATAAACCATTACTTCCTTCCCAGAACCACAAAACTTTCGACCGAATAGACTCTGCAATATGATCTTGGAAACCTTTCGCGGTAGATAAAGACTCTCGACCCTGGAGGCCTTTGAGCGCAAGACATGATCCCAGCCACCCTCCCCTTCTCCTCTTCCCTCCCTCCCCTTCTTAAACTCATACCCCGGCAAAGTAAGGATCATACGAGCATATCTCATTTTAATGGCGATGGTAATTTCTGAAGGAGACTACTTCTATCTTCATTATGATTACCTATTTTTCATTCAGCGCCTGCCTCTCTCTCTCTCTCTCTCTCTATGATATCAGAATAGCGCCTCAGCATTATTTATTGTAATTCAATCTAATTGGCAATATTTTTTCTATGTCGCCTTTCCTTAATATCGATTGAAACGTTGCCGATTTAATATCGATTGAAACCTGTTGCTTTTAGCGATTTAATCCGGAAGGGTATAATCAGCCTTAGTGGTCTGGTAAAACTAAGTTTATACTTACTTTTTCATATACCAAAGACTTTTGGGATGAGATTGCCAGCCCTGTAGTGTCTTCCACCCGGGCTGTGACCCACTACACTCCAGTAACCGCCAGGTACATCATTTCAGACTACAGACGGTAATAACCCTTCCTTAAGTTTAATATCTTATATTTTTTTCTCTCTCATTTTTGTAGTGGTCACCCGTACTTTCAGATTATAATCTCGACAGTTTTCACTTTTTTTATAACTTAATGTTTTAACTCTTTTATACCTCGATAAATATTGTTTTGACTTTTTATAACTTAAAAATTAACTTTTTCACTTATTGTAACTTCAGTAATATTTTCACTTTTTTTACAACTTATTAAAGAATGTCTTCACTCTCATATATTAATAAATACATAATGGTCTTTTTAGCCAACATCCTACAAAAGTACATACACATTAAAATAATAATAAAAGTGTTCCTAATTACGCTAAACACACACAGACACACACATACACACACAAATGGTACCAGGACTTCCTTTTGCTATCATTTGCCCAACAGATCAATTAGCCTACTCAAAATTCCACGCCGCCGGCCGCCGGCAAACAAAGCAAAAACACACGTCAGTGTTTTTGCCATACATCGCAAAGAGGTGTCGGAATCCGCCCTGGTTCACACACGCACCCTCGCAGGGGCTGAGAGGAGGGGAGGTGGGAAAGGGGGGAGGGGTGAACACTGCACGGAAAGTGCTGAATACTAAACACGCGAAAGCCATCAATTCCATAGCACCCTACACCGGGGCCACCAGCAATGGCATTAAAAACAATGACAAAATAATGACACCTGTGGTAATTGCAAGGGGAGGGAGGGGGGAGGGGAGGAGAGGGGGAGGGTTTAAGATTCCATTCTGAATAACGGCACGTAAATCTATCGAGGCGTTTGAGTCCCCGCCCCCTCCCCCCGCCCCTTACACTTCCTAACAAATGACGGAACTCACGTCACGTGATTAAAACCAGTAGAGGAATCGTATGATTATCATTCTTATTTCTGTTTTCCTCGTCTTTCCAACATATTAAGATTAAGTTAAAATTTGAAGGAACGTAATGCCTTCATTAAATACAGATACTCTCTCTCTCTCTCTCTCTCTCTCTCCTCTCTCTCCCTCTCTCTCTCTCTCTCTATATATATATATATATATATATATATATATATATATATATATTTATATATGTATATAAATATATATATGTTATTTATAATAAATATACATATGTATATTTATATATATATAAATATACATATATATATATATTTATGAGTTATATATATAATATATATATATATATATATATATATATATATATATATATATATAATATACATATATAGTTATAAGTATATATAAATATATATTTTTTATATATATATATATATATATATATATATATATATATATATATATATATATATATATATATATATATATTATATATATAAATACATATATATATTTATAAGTATATATATAACTTTTTTATATATATATATATATATATATATATATATACATACCTTCTTATTCTCCTTGTCACCTTTCTAATTGCGGGGTCCCATAAACGGTAAGGGCCCGTAAGGACATGGAAACGTATATTTCATACACATATAGCAGCCGTCGGTCTTACACCTGCAATTAACCGAG
This sequence comes from Macrobrachium rosenbergii, assembly GCF_040412425.1. NCBI lineage: Eukaryota > Metazoa > Arthropoda > Malacostraca > Decapoda > Palaemonidae > Macrobrachium > Macrobrachium rosenbergii. The sequence goes on along the minus strand of NC_089745.1, from coordinate 8,850,941 downwards.
CACGAAGGAGTGGCTCAGAGGCGTCACTGGGATCGATCCCGTGTACCAGCCACACATATTCATTTGGGCTGAGACGACGACAATAGTAATATCTCGCGCCTCGCTTTCTTCGCCAGATATCAACAGGAAAGAGAGGAATAGGAATAATATACATAAAAGAGAGGAAAACGGGAGAAACAAAGACAGAGAGGAATGGGGGAGAAATATGAATGAAAGAGGAAGACGAAAGAGAAATACACACGAATGAGAAAGACAGGACAGAAATGCACATGAGAGGATAAGGAGAGAAATATACGTGAAAGAGGGGAATAGAAGAGTAATATACGCAAAAGAGAGGAAAAGGGATGAAACACGAAGGAAAGATGAGGAGAGAGAAATATACATGAAAAGATATGGGGGAAATCATCTATGAAAGAGGGGGAGAGAATTTACATGAGAGATAAATGGGAGAAATATACACGAAAGAAGGAAGAAACATACAATGAAGAGAAGAATCGGAGAAATATACATGAGAGCGGTTTATAGATGGGTCGATGGGTATTGGAGAGAAATAGTCACGTAAGACAGAAATTAAAGAGAAATATACTCCAGAAAAATGGGAAATGGGTGAAGAGGAATAAGAGGGAAATATAGAGGAATGTAAAGGAATAAGAGCGAAATATACATAAGGGGGGGAAAGGGAGAGAAATGTGAACGGACAGAGGGGAAGAGGATATATACACAGGATAAAAACTGGAAACAAAGCATACCGAGAGAGAGAGAGAGAGAGAGAGAGAGAGAGAGAGAGAGAGAGAGAGAGAGAGAGAGAGAGAGAGATCAAACACCCTCAAGAGAAGAAACAATTTATTGATGGATAAACAGAGAAATAACTAAACTCAGAGCGAGGGATAAGCAACGACAAGGAGCAATTTTATAGCCAAGCAAACAACACGAAAATAGAGAGAGAGAGAGAGAGAGAGAGAGAGAGAGAGAGAGAGAGAGAGAGAGAGAGAGAGAGAGTACTTACGTTTCTGAAAGCTATCAACGTAAAATGTTCGATGAGAGAGAGAGAGAGAGAGAGAGAGAGAGAGAGAGAGAGAGAGAGAGAGAGAGAGAGAGAGAGAGAGAGAGAGAGAGAGGGGGCTACTTACGTCTCTGGAAGCTGACAACATAAATGTTCGATGTAATTCAGATGTCACGACTGTATACACACGTACCTGAGAAGGAAAACGAAGGCGAATTAGTTTTTGCCTTATTAGTTTATAATAAAGTTATATACCGTACATACGTCTACCTGCTCTTTCCTATTTTCTTTATTTATTATTCTTTCCCGCCCTAATTTCTACGTGTTATTTTTTCCTAACATATGGACATCATAATAATAATAATAATAATAATAATAATAATAATAATAATAATACAATAATACAATAATAATTATTAATAATTATTATTATTATTTAGTTATTATTATTATTATTATTTATTATTACTATTATTATTATTATACTCTAAATTACTGACATTTTAAATGTCTTTTTCCTCGACGAACAATCGGAGGAAACTACAAAGTCAACAGAAACTTGAAAGACAATAATAATAATAATAATAATAATAATAATAATAATAATAATAATAATAATAATAATAATAATAATAACAACAACAATAATAATAATAATAATAATAATAATAATAATAATAATAATAATAATAATAATAATAATAATGTAGTGTACGATACAATTACAAAACAAATATGCAAATAAGAATTAATCTTCGAAAAGCTTCAACAAATAAAAGAATAATTTTAACTTTTATTGCAGCAGGACCCTTAGTAATATCTTTAATCCTAACTAAATGTAGATATGAGTGCAGTTGATACGCACTATATTTTGCTTGCTAATTCTGAAAAATACACAAAATATTTCAATGCATTCGTGTCCATTAATGCAAGCTTAAAATAGGCTTACAAATTGTAACTCTGACAGACTACATGTTTACATTTTACATGAAAATGCGCTATATAGTTTCCAGCATTGTTGCACAGACTCTCTCTCTCTCTCTCTCTCTCTCTCTCTCTCTCTCTCTCTCTCTATTACATGTTTCTCCTAAAGTACAGAGAAAAAAGGAATGGTTAACTATACTGTCCTTGTCTAATACGTGTCTATATAACTTGTACTTTTAAATGTTTGCAATTTCAGTTCCAGCTACCCCACTGCAACACAGAAAAGAATCTAAACATATTAGTTACTGATATCTGTATAGTAATGTTTATACATGCACAGTACAATGAACGCGCTAAAACAAATTTACGTAAACTGAAGGATTGCATCCTTTCAAAATATTACCAAACAAAGTCAAGATAATCAGAGACACTTATCATATTCAACAATGCTATTGTCAGCAGTTTGTATGTATGCGCGTACACGTGTATTCAACCATATTGATGTCAAGTCTGCACGCAGGCGCGTACATGTGTATTAAACTATATTAATGTCAAGAGTTTGTATGCATGCGTGTACATGTGTACTCAACTATATTATTGTCAAGTTTGTATGCATGCGTGTACATGTGTACCCAACTATATTACTGTCAGCAGTTTGTACGCATGCGCGTACATGTATGATCAATAATATTACTGTCAAGAGTTCGTGCTCATTCAACTATACTACTGTCAAAAGTTTATACGCAAGCGTGTACCGTGCCCTTATAAACCACAAGTAAAGTGAAATGCCCAGATCACTTTACACACGACTGAAAAATCGCAGCTTTTCAGACTATCCCCAATAAAATAATAATCTTCGCGCCGTATTTCCCCCCGACCAATATTCGGCGGTCCACGCACAAACTGATGGTGGCCCCGCACGATATCCCACCCAAAAACACACGCGCTGCTTGCAAAAGCAAAATAAATAGAACAATAATCGAAACGGCCAATATCGATATTTGTTTGGAAAAGCACGAGAATAAATACTCAAAAACACAACACACAGCGCACGCCGTATGCAGATTTGCTGCAAAGCGCTTTGTTGCGAGTTCAATCTGTGTAAATACCCCCAACGAAAATTTCTTTCCGCAACGAGATGATCTTTATTTATTTATTTACTTACTTATTTACTTATCTAACAATTTATATATTTACTTACCCGGCGTTAGGTCATATAAAAGAGAGGACGTAAGTGGAGGACTGAACACTGGTTAATTGTAACTTGAAACACACTATTGCAATCAGGTTTAAGTAAAAAAAAAAATGGGTCACAGAGCCGAAAATTTGTGTAACGGACACTATACCATCCAACAGATTTCATAAAGGTTACTTTGCAATATGTTAATATGTTTCGCAGAACTATCAGTTTTCTCTTTCTTAAAATATATTATATATATATATATATATATATATATATATATATATATATATATATATAATTATATAATTACATCAAAACACAAAATTAAATAAAACTCATTAATATAAAACTCAAATAACAACAAACGAAATTTACAACTGAAAAAAAGATATAAATTCAACGAAGCAGAAATATACCGGTATATGATCACCCCCCCCTCCCTCTCCAACATCCCCTACCCACGCCCTCCTGAGCCCCTGTCCAAAATGCCCATACAATGGGCAGTGGCAGGCATGCCCAATATCTGTTTGTCCGCCGAGAAATTCCCGTCAGACCTGGTGCCAGGTACCTGAGGCGGGACTGGACAAGGAAAGGACGCGGTAAACCTGTGAACAGGTCATTCCTACCTGTGGCTTCTTGCCCCTGGGAGAACTCAAGAGGGAGAATAAAAGAGGAGAAACGGGAGAGAAAAAAAAAAAGGAAACGGGAAACAGGATATGAGAGGGAATAATAAATAAAATACCTTCGGTGTACCTGGACACAGGTTACGCATGCGCGTGACTTCCTAATCTTTTTTTTTTATAAGATACAAGAAAACAGGAAACTGTGATAGATGAGGAGAGGTTAATATGGAAATAACTTCTGGATGCCTGATGACATATTAAGTTTTACATACGGCTTCTATCACTTGCGAAACGAGTACCATTTTAGTTGCTGGATACGGAATGGTAAAAATGTAAACTACCTTCTCTATACACCTGAGGAAAGATTGTTCCCAGCTGTTGCCTCTAATTTCTTCCAGAACATCAACCCTAATCTGAGATAATGTAATACCCATGTATACATACCACATACTCCCTAAAACCATATACGCCCTTCCATTCACAAAACGCTGTCATTTACGATTTTTCAAACGTCACAGTTACAAGCAGACCGAAAACGAAAAGACATTCATCCGTACAACAGCATTTTCGAGTTCTTTGTCTCCCGTGAATGACAATGGAAGAGGAAAATACGCATTCTGCACTGCTATTCAGCCCGAAGTCAATGAGGGGTGTGGGAAACCCATGAGAGAATCTGCCATGCCTTTTCCTTAGGAACAAACAAACGAAGACACATACAACGGAGTTGCTTGCACAAACACTCGCTTGGGCCTCCACGCGACAAACAACTCGGCACAGACAATGGGCAATATTTGATAAAATCGTCGTAGAATGCAGACCCCCAAAGTACACTAACTGCTTTGCGAAAAGTACACGTAAAAATAAATAAATAAAATAAACAAATAAAAAAAAGGACTTGAGACCAGGGAGGGACGGCTCCGAGCCTTCGCCGCCAGACGAAGCGAAGGATGACGACGAAGGAGGCGGCGACGCCGACGAAGGTAATGGAAAAGCCCCTAAGCTTTTCGTTGTGTTTATGCACTGGGGTGGAATTCTTCAGAGGGGATTAGACCGTGACGCCATTAGTGCAATGAACTGAGGGGCGGTCGAAGAGCATCTCAGTAACGCATAAAACATCGGATATATATTTAAGAGGCTGGGTTACCTGTGCCTGGAATTAGCATTAGCATTCAGTGACGGGGCACGCTGAGTTAACTCTCTCTTTCTTCTCTCTTCTTCTTCTTCTTCTCTATATATATATATATATATATATATATATATATAGATATAGAGAGAGATAGAGAGAGAGAGAGAGAGAGAGAGAGAGAGAGAGAGTTGAATGCTTTAACTTTCCTAAATATTATTTACTTTGTTTCTTCTCTTCTTTACGTTTTTTTTATGTTGCAGATTTAACATTTAAATTATATACATAATGTTACGCTACATACATACATACATACATATTACATATATATATATATATATATATATATATATATATATATATATATATATATATATATATATATATGTATATGTGTGTGTGTGAAATCACACAAATCCCACGTACACTTAGTCACACACGAAAAAAAAAAATCAAGGACAAAAATGAACGCATAGAGAACCAAGAATGGAGTTTTATAGAGTAGAGGGAGGAGATGGGGAGAGGGGGAAGGTGATGGAGGGGGGGTAGGGGAGAAGCAGAGAGAAGGGAGCAGAAAGAGAGAGAAGAGAGCCAGCCCCATAAATCGTTCTAGGTCGTCAGCCCACATGTGTTTGTGTGTGTGTCCCAATAAGCCGGGCCCTGAGTCGGCCAATTTAGATTGAATAAGGCTTCTGGGCGGCCGTAAATAACCATTCACGTCTGATCAAAGGGAATCACATTAGGTGAAGTTACGCTAAAAAGCTGAATCAGAAGGTGTACCGAGGGCTCCTCCTCGGCTTCTCCTCCTCCTCCTCCTCCTCCTCCTTAAGACGACGACTACAACAACAACGACGCGACGACGGATGGACGTGGACGACTCCCTCCCTTGGACGAGATCGGGTCGTGGCAGGTAGAAGATTTTTAGAAGAAATGTGCACAAAAGTTCAAAAAGGTATGTGTAAGTGTTGTGTAAGGCAAGCTTCCTTCGTGAAGAAATATTTATCTTAAGGCAAGCTTCCTTCGTGACGAAATATTTATTTATATATTATTATTTTTTTTTTTTTGGTTCCCAGCAAAAATGGCAACCCCTGATTTTGTATAGGCTGTGAGAGAAATAAGCTTTACGTAAGAGTTTTACTTATGAAAGATTAACAATGGTATTTTAACAATTCTGTTCCGTCGGTTATTAACGCTTCGTCAATGGCTTGGAAATAAAGTCGAAACCGGTCTTATTTTTCACCTGTGGCAAAGTGTGATATATTACATGTGTGTGTACATACACACACATATATAATATATACATATATATATATTATAAAAATAAATATATATATATATATATATATATATATATATATATATATATATATATATATATATATATATACTCTAAAATCTATACTAATAAAAATCATTCCGAAAAAGAAAAATCTATACACACTAATTCTATTTCACAACTCGGTACAGGGTTCGACAAACAGAAGCAAAAATAACGAACAAATCCACGAAAAATCCATTGAAATCGGCCATTCCACGGGGCGACAACGACTTCGGAGCCGTTAGCAGAACAAACAGGATATTACGGCCCAGGACAAACGAGGGAGGAGGATGCGCGCTGTGGACTCCTTTAGAAAAAGAGTCCTTTTAGGAATCAACGCTTAGGTTAGGAGTCGGCGCCGTAGTGACTTTCATGAAGTCAGGACCAAGTGATGGTGATTTCGTAAAGGTGTTCACTTCGACGGAGGAAGGGAAAGCAATGGAACATCTTGTGAACGATTAAATCAAAGGAACAAATGAAGATTAATGTTATTTATGCAATGTATAAATGAGCATTTAGTCACATAATGGAAGTAAAGGAAATTGGAGAAAATTGGTATGCCAGACCACTGTTTTTATAATAGTAGGATGGGTTGCATTTTGCAATAGCACGAAACATGTTTCTCTCTCTCTCTCTCTCTCTCTCTCTCTCTCTCTCTTCCATCCCAGTTCGAATCACCACAGCCTACCGATAACTGCCAAAATACAGAAGCATGATGTTTTTTTAAAAATATGCTCATTTCCTAGCCCGGCGGGGGATCGAACTCGGGCACTTTTGCACCTTGAATGTTAGAAGAGAGAGAGAGAGAGAGAGAGAGAGAGAGAGAGAGAGAGAGAGAGAGAGAGAGAGGGTAGAATATCTGACAATAATATTAGAACTAATACAGATGTTTTAATAAAACTTCTAAAAGTTACTGTACAGTGTGACCTGTATGTTGACTGTAGACTAGGGCCCTCCCCTAAATTACCTCGCCGACGGATAGAGAGAGAGAGAGAGAGAGAGAGAGAGAGAGAGAGAGAGAGAGAGAGAGAGAGAGAGAGAGAGAGAAATTAAAGCAAGCATTTTCACACACTCAGGAAAGAGGCGCCGGAGCAATTTCGAAATTTTATAAGAATGTTAAGGAGCAACCGAATGCTTAAACTTTCTCATAAATATTTGTTTACTTTTTTCCTTCTTCTGCTTTATTTTTTTTTTTTTTTAGCATTGTAGGTTTAACACTTCAATACGATCGTTAAATATTTATTCCACTCTCTCTCTCTCTCTCTCACACACACACATACACACAGTGAACTGATGCTATTTCTTGACGGGGTGCAAAAAATCTCTCTCTCTCTCTCTCTCTCTCTCTCTCTCTCTCTCTCTCTCTCTCTCTCTCTCTCTCTCGCTTGATAAACTCCTCAAGTGTTGTTTGACCAGTCAAAATGTTCTTAAAGGTGACTTGCCATTCCATCTGGGCAGCGGAGTGTTTGCGCGAAAGAGAGCGAAGTAATGAGAGAGAGAGAGGAATCAAAAAATAAATAAACAAAATAAAAAACAAAATCAAAACAATTTCCTTGCCGAGATTAGAGCCGGATTCTTTCTAGGATTCTGTGAACTAGAATCAAACTTACGAACTAGAATCAAAATAACGAGCTAGAAACAAATCATGAACTAGAATCAAAATCACGAACTAGAACCAAAATCATGGACTGGAATCAAAATCATGAACTAGAATCAAAATCACGAACTAGAATCAAAATCATGGAATAGAATCAAAATCTTGAACTAGAATCAAAACCACGAACTAGAATCAAAATCACGAGCTAAAATCAAAATCATAACCTAGAATCAAAATCACGAACTAGAATCAAAATCACGAACTAGAATCATAATCATAAACTAGAATCAGAATCATGAACTAGAATCAAAATCATAATCACCGAAACGTTTTACACATTCGTATTACACATAAATGAAAGAGTATTAATGTTTCATATTTGATGCTGACTAAATAGAAAAAAAATACCTAAAAATTATTTTCGCTGCACGTTATACAATGCTAATTCAGACTTAATACTTTTTCATGATGCAAATATAAATCCCAATGCATTTTCATATTCACCATTTGGAATTTATGATAATATGCATGTATGCAATTTTTAAAAACGATAATAATTACTGTACTCTCTTTTATATATGTGTTCGGTAAGTAGGGTATGCAATGTATGAGAATCCCAGTACATCCTTTTTCTATACTATGTATGTGTATGTTTATGTTTATGTAAATATATGTAAACAAAATATAACTGCTTTTATATAACGTGTGAACGCTAGTAAGTAACGGATACAGACCATTTCTTTAAATAATGCTTGTGAACATTAAAACATAATTAAAAGAAGGAAAACACACACCTATACATATACACATATATACATAAACACACCCACACACACACACACACACACACACACACACACACACACACACATATATATATATATATATATATATATATATATATATATATATATATATAGAGATATATAGAGAGAGAGAGAGAGAGAGAGAGAGAGAGAGAGAGAGAGAGAGAGAGAGAGAGAGAGAGAGAGAGAAATACAACTTTCTATTGAACTTTATTCAAATACTGCAGCATTTGAACAAAGTTCAAATAGGAGTTAGAGTTTTCTCTCTCTTCTCCCCTCTATATATATATATATATATATATATATATATATATATATATATATATATGTATATATATATATATATATATATATATATATATATATATATTAGAGATATATATATATAGAGAGAGAGAGAGAGAGAGAGAGAGAGAGAGAGAGAGAGAAATACAACTTCCTATTGAACTTTATTCAAATACTGGCTCCAGCTACTCACCCCATTAGCCACGAGAGTCTGAAACTTCAACAAAAGGGACGACGGGCAGAAGGTCGTTTATGGTTAACGAGATGGAGAACGGGGAGGGGGAATAGGAAGGGGAGGGGAAACAGAAGGAGGAGGACAGAGGGAGTAAAACTCAGCGGGGTAGGGTTGGTTTCCTTCAGATAAGGCCTTCAGACGGACTAGACATGGGGGCGGACGTGACGTTGATGAGTAGTCTGGGCAAGTGAAAAGGAGAGAAATACGGCATCAGATGCACGCTGGTTAACGGAGAAGAGGGAGAGAGAGAGAGAGAGAGAGAGAGAGAGAGAGAGAGAGAGAGAGAGAGAGAAGTGTATTCTCATTTTAATTCCCACAGAAAGAGAAAGAGCATTAAGAGTATTCTAATTTGAATCTCCATAGAAACAATAACCTTACTCCCGAGAGAGAGAGAGAGAGAGAGAGAGAGAGAGAGAGAGAGAGAGAGAGAGAGAGAGAAGGTTTACGTCATGGAGGTCTTCGTGGTCTTCAATATTTATTTTTATCTTGCTTTTTCTCTGTTCTTCTTTGCTCTCTCCGCCCACAGGCTGAATTCCACACCAGTCGAATAATAACCAGGTCCCTAACCTAGGTCAATAAACGCTCACTGAGTTACAAGAAAAAGCGACCAAACCGATCCCATCCTCGCCCCGTTGGGGGATCGAACGCGGATCCCTCATTAGTGAACAGTGAGTGCTACCGAGGGCATCTACAAGGACTGGGGAGAGAGAGAGAGAGAGAGAGAGAGAGAGAGAGAGAGAGAGAGAGAGTCAAATCTTCATTACGGTTCTTGCATGTTCTTCACAGCAACAAAACCTGGCATTGTAACAAAGGACCCGAAAAGAAGGAGGAAAGAAAAAAGAAAAAAAAAAAAAAGAGCACGAACGCAATGCGTCATTATAAGGTCGCTCTAGTAGAGCTTCACCTGTGTGTGTGTGTGTGTGTGTGTGTGTGTGTGCGTGCAACAGAGCACAGATTCCCTTGAATGCCCTGAGAGAAACAATGGGAAATCGCCTGCTACCAAGCGGAACAATGTCACACCTTTTAAGGCTAGGGGAGGAAGGGGGTCCCACGGCCCTGTGTCGAAGAAGGGGGAGGAGGGGGATAAAGCCTCAGAGGTATATGGTATGGTGGGAAGAGTGTGGGGGGGGGGCACGAAGGTCCCCAATCAGTATTCATGGCGATTACGGGGGGCATTAACTAGATACCTCGGGGCTATTTCAGTGTCTCCGGGTCTTTGGAATATAAAAGATATCGCTGATGATTCCACATTCCGTTTTAATGAGGACGGAAGACGCGGTTGTTTCACGGGATCTCAATTAACCTGTTCATACTTAATTTGTTAAAAGTCATGGTAGGAACGCTATGAATGGATGTACATGTGAATAAATTTAAGCTCATTGAAATGAAAGGAAAATACAATAAAAGGCAAAATGCGACAAAAATAAATGAAAAGAAAGAAAATATTACAATTTCACACAAACGCGTGAAAACTGTAATTCAATTATGCATGAGAAAAACTCCCAAATCTCATTATACAAAAATATTACTAGCTTCTTTCTGAAAAATAAACGCAAACCATAAAATTCTCTTACACAAAAATATGGATTTAAGAATACTTTCCTTCAAAAATACTTTCCTTCAAAAAAAAAAACATATATATATATATATATATATATATATATATATATATATATATATATATACACACACATATAGTATATATATATATATATATATATATATATATATATATATATATATATATATCCCTATATATACAGTAAAAATTACAATTACTAACTACTAAATTGCCTACAAAAAAAAACACCCACAACCCACACACACACACAAAAATACATAAAACCCCATAACAAAATTTTCTTTAAATGAATGAAACGAATATCCCTGACGTCAAAGCCACCGCTATTAGCTAGCAAAACTACTACTACTGCTGGTGCTCCCGCGTGACAAGAACACCCGAATCCATTTTCCCATGCGTGGAACAACGACAAATTTCTCTACTGTTTACCTGAGGTCACGATCTCAGATATCGCCTGCACGCCGAGAGAGAGAGAGAGAGAGAGAGAGAGAGAGAGAGAGAGAGAGAGAGAGAGAGAGAGAGAGAGAGGGTGGTATAAAGTCAGTTTGCGAAAATCCTGTCAATGAGAGACAGAGATGGCATAAGTCAGTGAACGTTGATATGAGAGAGAGAGAGAGAGAGAGAGAGAGAGAGAGAGAGAGAGAGAGAGAGAGAGATGGCACAAAGTCACTGTACGAAAATGCTGTCAATATGAGAGAGAGAGAGAGAGAGAGAGAGAGAGAGAGAGAGAGAGAAAGGAGATGAAACAAAGTCAGATGAGAGAAATGCTGTCAAGAGAGAGAGTGAGAGAGAGAGAGATGGCACAAAGTCACTACACGAAAATGCATTCAATATGAGAGAGAGAGAGAGAGAGATGGTGTAATTTCAGTGAACGAAAATACTGTCAATGAGAGAGAGAGAGAGAGGGAGAGAGAGAGAGAGAGAGAGAGAGAGAGAGAGCGTGCACATTAGTTGTCAACACCAGCGACTTGACTTATAATGAATGGCTGACTTCGACATAAATGGCTTATAACCATGGCTAGGTTGTAAACACCACGTTTCTTTTGTAATCCTGAAAAAAGTTTATTTCTAGTAATTCATTTCTATCAAATCAATGCTGGAAGGAACAATAAGCTTTAAAAATATTCTTGAACTAAGTAATTATCAATATCACGTATTGCGTAAATTTTGCGGTTTTAGTTTTATGTGAAAGAAAACCATTGTGCCAGCTTTGTCTGTCCGTCAGCACTTCTTTCTGTCAGGACTTTTTTCTGTCCGCCCTTAGATCTTCAACTACTGCCGAGGCTAGAGGGCTGCAAATTGGGATGTTGATCATCCACCCTCCAATCATCAGACATACCAAATTGCAGCCCTCTAGCCTCAGCCCTTTGTTGGCCGAACAGGTTGAGCTTCAGACTGTCACTCGATGGACCGGAGTTCAATTCCCGCGGCCGGCTGATGAAGAGTTAGAGGAATTTATTTCTGGTGATAGAAATTCATTTCTCGCTATAAAGTGGTTCGGATTCCACAATAAGCTGTAGGTCCCGTTGCTAAGTAACCAATTGGTTCTTAACCACGTAAAATAAGTCTAATCCTTCGGGCCAGCCCTAGGAGAGCTGTTAATCACTCAGTGGTCTGGTAAAACTAAGGTATACTTAACTTTTAGCCTCAGTAGTGTTTATTTTGCTTAAGGTTAAAGTTAGCCATAACAGTGCTTCTGGCAACGATATAGAATATGCCACCAACGACCCGTGGTTAAAGTTTCATGGGCCGCGGCTCGTACAGCGTTATACCGAGACCATCGAAAGATAGATATATTTTCGGTGGCCTTGATTAGACGCTGTAGCGGCTGTACAAAAAAACTCGATTGCGCCAAAGAAACTTCGGTGCATTTTTCACTTGTTTTTTTTTTTTTTTTTTTACCACACTATTATGAAAACAAAATCAAGCTCATGCACCTACCTCTTTTCGGATCCGATGTAAACGTAACCAAACTTTCAGATTCAGTGAGAAATATTAGTTTTTAAAGCCACGGTGATTAATGACAATTAATTCTATGATTGGAGCCTTCAAAAATCTTCGAAACTAGCATTTCTTTAACTCAAATCAGGAAATCAGTTTAGCAATTTAGAAATTTTCAATACAATTTTTTTTTAAATCCAAATTTTAGCAATTTTTCTGTTTCAAATCACCGGTGTAAAATTAACGAACCTTTCAAAATATTCCTTACAATGCAAACTTTGAAACAACCCGTACTTAACAATGCAATGAAAAATGTCGTGACGCCTGAATGATATACAACACTGCGTAGCCTTGGGGACTCCGAGTTTTCCTTTTTTTTTTTGGTAATTTTTCCTGAAAACAAAGGTGAGAATTACAATTAAAGCTCCACGTGTGTAATTTATGTTGAAAGCAAAAGTCGCATTCTCCTGGTGAGAAAATTGTAGCTTTTACCTTGAAAGCAAACTTTTTTTTTCTCTCTCTCTGATCAATAAAAAATTGTCATTGCTATCGACAAGTTTCAATTAAACTGAAGTCACAAAAGTCATTCTACTGAGAGTGATTTTTCCATTTTTGCCTGTATTACAATGCCCATTGTATTGAAAAGTTAAGAGTGAGAGAGAAGCGAATATAGAATTTAAGCCAAAGGTCTAGAGCTGGGACCTACGAGGTCATTCAGCGCTGGAAGGGAAATTGACAGTAAGAGGTTTTGAAAGGCGTAATAGGATGAAAACCTCGCAGTTGCACTATGAATCAACTGTTAGGAGAGGGTGGAAAGTAAGATGGACGAAAGAAAACATGAACGGAGGTACAGTAAAAGGAATGAATGAGGTGGCAGCTAGGGGCCGAAGGGACGCTGCAAAGACCCTTAAGTAATGCCTTTACAGTGCACACTGACAGCATTCCCCCCTGCGGTTTAAAAAAAATCAAAAAGATTGATCTTAACTGTTAATGAAAATTCAACAGTTCAGGAAAATTCTATTTTAAGGTTATAATAATTTCTAATACAGCTTGATTTCTAACGTGCGTAAAACTGTATTATAGTAAAAAAAAAAATAAATTTCTGGCGTGGACAAAATACTTACTAATGGAAAATATACTTATTACTGAAGCTAAATCTCTCAAGCCTATTAAGTAAAATTACTAAATTAATCGCACTAAAATCTCAGTTGACAAAATCGATATTTACAAATCCCGCAATCTACAAAATGAACAAGATATCTCTACAAAGTGAATAGAATATCTCTACAAAATTAATAGAATATTTCTACAAAATGAACAGGATATCTCTACAATAAGAACAGGATATCTCTACAAAATGAATAGAATATCTCTACAAAATGAACAGGATATCTCTACAAAATGAATAGAATATCTCTACAAAATGAATAGAATATCTCTACAAAATGAACAGGATATCTCTACAAAATGAACAGAATATCTCTACAAAATGAACAGGATATCTCTACAAAAGGAATAGAATATCTCTACAAAATGAATAGAATATCTCTACAAAATGAACAGGAGATCTCTACAAAACTAATCACACAAAAATATCAAACGTAATTATAAAAAAAAGATTAGTAAGCAAAATATCAAATACGCGGACATTTTAACATAATAAAGTACAGAGCTTTCCGATGATTACTACACGAAAACCACTTTGGAAAATTGTCTACGAATCACATTTCGTTACTATATTCAATTACTGCTAAAAACTCATTCCATTACGACCAGGGGGATATATATATACAGCATATAGGGAGGATCCATTACACCAAAAATGATAGGTAATTCATGCTATGGCCTCCCCTCAAAAAAAAAAAAAAAAAAAAAAAATTGAATAAACGCTACTAAAAATTTTACCCAAAACAATAAACAATTAAAACCGAACAACTGCAATTTGCCAAACAACAACTTTCAATCCGCAATGAAAACAACAACAAGAACAGGGACAACAATAGCAATTCGCAACAACAAATAATCCGGAACAAATATTGACAGTCCCGTACCGCGGTTTGATATTTAAGTTTCTCTATTTATTAGCACTGAGCGCCATTGACCTGCCCTCCCCCCCCCCACCCCCCGCCCCAGAAAAGGTTTATGAACCGCTAATTCAATTCTTTTTTATTTATTTATTTACTGGGGGCGAAGGGGATGCTGCCTAGGAGTGTCTTGTTAAAATCACTCGCATATCTCGCTCCTGTATCACTGAGAGAGAGAGAGAGAGAGAGAGAGAGAGAGAGAGAGAGAGAGAGGAATGCCGGTGGCCATTCGAGTCAATTAAATCTAACTCTCTCTTCATTCTCCGTCTATTGTATGTAAATGATATACAAAATGCAACGTGCAATTGATTCTTTTTTTTCCCCTTATGCAAAGGTCGTTGATTCAAGAGACTGGCCTTTTTTTTTTTTGTTTTAGTGCTTTCATGGAATTCCTCGAAGAGAAAACGTTATATTTATTTCTCACTTTTACACACACACACACACGCACACACACACACACACACACACACACACACACACACACATATATATATATATATATATATATATATATATATATATATATATATATTAATATTTCGGCCAACGGTCCTAATTCCATCATTTCATTATTTCAGAAAGCTTTACACGCGCATGCACGCGCGCACACGCAAGCACGCACACACAAACACATACATATATATATACAAATATATATAAACATATATATATATATACATACATATATATATAATGACAACAAAATTCAATATATAACGAACCAGATTTTCCCAAATACCATCCTATTTCGGCAGCCCACTTTCCACCCCCAAAAAACCCACCCGCCCACCCACTCACCACTCCAACCCTCGTCAGGACTGCTAAAAAATACCAAGGTCCAGGACCTTTGCTAGATACAATCCGAAAGAGGGGTTTCGGGTTGCCAAGGAGGTTTTGCTGATGTTTAACCAAGATTATCTATTGTCATTATCGTTAGCGTCCTAAAGAGGTTCCTACTGTTATCGCCTGTCTATCAGACGAGACAGATACTGAGGCCAGGGGGAAGGGGATTATTCTTTTGAGAGAGAGAGAGAGAGAGAGAGAGAGAGAGAGAGAGAGAGAGTTTCGAAAAGCTCTTATTGATCTAGCTTTACCCTACAAAGTCTATTTACTCATTGGTAGACTATCACAAAATCATACATATAAAAAGCGTATGGATCTCAAAGCGGTTTCGTACATAACGATTTTTTTTTACTTCTAACTTTTTAAAACAACCAACCTGATTCTGGAAAGATTTTTCAGTGCTTCCCTTGACCCAAATTATCATGAACGTGAGGAAATTACAAAATCATTAGCTAATCTCTTCACATTTCTGAAAACCAAAAGGATTTATCAAACACATGCTATATTCACTACATGAATCACCACGAGGACACGTAAATTAGAATAATCTTTGTCTAAGATCCCATATTTTTTTCTATAATTTTTGTGTTACCTTGAAGATTTTGTTTACTGCAGTATTCCATTCATTTCTTCCGTTCCCATGGAGACAAAAACATCTAGGAGACCAGCTTTCCACTTCCTGTAATATTCCAGTTTTTCGTCATTGAAAGTGTTCCCATTTGAAACAAAATTTCACCGAGGTCCATCACTAATCACATATCTTTCACATTTTTTATTTTTATTTTCATGTTCCCACGGGGACATAAAATTACGGGTTGCTCTACGCGCATGAGCCCGTGCCAGCTTATGACTGACTTAATCTAATAACAAAAACAAGGACATACATCTCTGAGACTCACCAATCGCTTTAATTATCATTATTTTTTATTTCAACTCAAATTCTCCCATCATTTTCTTTCACTCCCATTTCTCCTGATCCCATGGAGACAAGTAACATCTGGGAGGCCCATCGGGCAACATTTTTTCCTTCTTTTTCTCCTTTTTCGTCTTCTTCTTCTTCTTCTTCTTCCCAAGTACACCCACACACACGCAAGTCAAGTGCCTCTCGAGCACTGCCTTTTCCTTCCCTCCTCCGGCCGTTGGTATCGAAAGCCCAGATTCTATCGGACCCAAAACATCGAGAGGCTTGGAGAAGAGGCCTATATACAAGGTTGTTGTGGTCGACGTTCTCAAACCATCACAGCCGTTCTGGCTTGTATTCCTACGGCCCGTTATCTCGTGCTTACTCGACCATAGACCGCTGGTGGAAATCCTTGTAGGTTCAGCGAGGTACCGCTGAGCAAGTGGAGATCCTTTTCAGGATACTATTGACATCCTATTCAACGCTAATATTAATGCCTTTCTCGGCACCCATCCTTCCTAGTGGGAATGTATTTCACTGAAGTTTGGATTAATGAATGATTCTGAAACTATTGAATTGTTTACAAAAGCTTGATGGTAAAGAAGAAGCGTCATTTCAGCCTCTTTCGCAATCTGATAAAACTCGATTCCATCGCTTGAGAAGAGCTCAAGAGGACTGGGATTGAGAGAGAGAGAGAGAGAGAGAGAGAGAGAGAGAGAGAGAGAGAGAGAGAGAGAGAGAGAATGTGTAAGGGGACGAGGGAGGTCGACCTGACCGCAAGTTTTGACCTGAGAGGGAATGTGGGAGAGAAACTTGGCGGATGAAGTTACAAGCGACCTAAACAATGAGCGCCTAAAAACAGGTCCTCCATAAAAACACACAAAACTCTTCCACTTGTCTAAATACGACTTGAACAACGCGACATTCAGATCCATAAACCATACTTGAAGCGATTCTTCCATGTCGGTGAAATGTAAATAGACCAGCGCCGGCACAAAGAATTTCATGAAGATTATTTTTTTTTTTCTAAGACTCTAAAACCGTTTTCTTTCTCTTCGTTCAATTTTCTAAATAAAAAAAAGTCCGTATATTTTTTTTGGCACAAAGAATTCATCAAGATTTTTATCTAGAGGCTCTTGATTTCTTTTTGCTTCGATACAACACCAAAAAAAAAAAAGTCTAAGTCTTTTTTTTTACGGTTACTTCTAAAATACCTTCACAAGTAAAGTCATTTTCCGGAAAAAAAAAACTTCCTGTAAGATTCTACACACAATTGTTAAAACAAAACTTAACTATCAAATGAACTACTCTTTGTTTTGTAGGATTTTGTTTTTAAAAAATGGGTTTTCGTTAAAAACACCCTAAGGAAAACTAGGGCATTGCATTGGTCACTTACAGAACATTCTTACATGTCTATCTCTGTATCTGGTCCTGAACTGAAATAAGAGGTATTATTATTATTATTATTATTATTATTATTATTATTATTATTATTATTATTATTATTGCGGAATCCCAATCGAGATCAAAACAGTCGTCCACTCACGCGATGAACAAACCAATGTCAGAGAGAGAGAGAGAGAGACCAAGAGAGAGAGAGAGAGAGAGAGAGAGAGAGCTATATATTCTCTAAGCCTTGCAGCAAACAATGGCGAAACTTCACAGCATAATGACAACAGCAACGGCCCCGAACAAACAACAGCTTCTTAATTTTAACATTCATTATGACGTTCGAGTCTTCACAGGACGTCGCCGCACAATCCTATGACGTAGTCCTTCAGGAGATGAAAGGGCCCCCCCGATCGATGCCCGATTCCTTTGAGCGAAGGGACTGTATCGGAACTTCGCCACAATGACCTAATGCACAATGGATTTTCAAAGGCGAATTAATCCCCCCACCCCACCCACACCACCCCCCAAAACAACAAAACTACAACAATAACACGAGTCATCAAAACAATGGGATAAATCCACGGCTATAAGCGACCCAGTTGTGCTATTTGGGGAATATAACCTAAGTCCAGCGGCGGAAGAATATAGCGGCTATTTATAGCATGAAAACAGAAGCCATTTCATGAAACGAGAATAACATTTGAAAATAAAAAAAATAAATATTGCTTCTATGACTGTTTCAATTACGAAATTAAACCATGCATCACTGCTACAACTATGCAGATATAATAATAATAATAATAATAATAATAATAATAATAATAATAATAATAATAATAATAATAATAATACTCATAGCAGCATGAATCTTAAAATGGAGAAAATAATCCAGATTTATGTGTACGTACATATTTTTAAAGATAAAACTGTACAGATAGTTTTCGGGAATCTGTCCAGTTTTATCTTTAAATATGTGTACATATCCATAACTATGGATCATTTCTCCAATAATAATAATAATAATAATAATAATAATAATAATAATAATAATAACAATAATAAGCTGGGAACAGGCTCACGCTGCTTCTTGTCTACACGAGGACTCAATCATTCAAAAAGGAAAAATTGCAGACGCCAAACAACTCGAAACAACAGGGACTTGCAGCAACGCCAACATCAGCACCTTTCACCAACAGCACAACAACAGTGATGATGGGCAGCGCTGAGATGCAGATGCTGACGAAGATGCAATTCCCACAGATCAAAATGTTGCAACCGATGAAGCGTCATTCAGTTAACTTAAGACATACGCCAGGACTAAGTCATCTTGGTGTGTGTGTGTGTGTGTGTGTGTGTGTGTGTGAGAGAGAGAGAGAGAGAGTAATCATAAGAGAGAGAGAGAGAGAGAGAGAGAGAGAGAGAGAGAGAGAGGTAATCATAAGTCTTTATAAATAGATTATAAATATTCATCCAAAAAATCTGCATTACAATATCACAATTTCTGAACTACGATAGGATCTCTTCACTGTAGACTGAGAGAGAGAGATGAAAGTAATCCGAAAAAATCCTTAAATATTGCAAAAAATAAAATGCATCCAATGTTCTCCACTATAAAATCACAATTTCTGGGTCACTATAGGATCTTCCCACTGTATACTGAGAGAGAGAGAGAGAGAGAGAGAGAGAGAGAGAGAGAGAGAGAGAGAGAGAGAGAGAGATCCCAAAAGCATTCAGAATAAATCTTGGGAAATAAATAGAAAATAAATATGCATCCAACGTTCTTCACTATAAAATCACAATCTCTGAGTCACTATAGGATCTCCCCACTGTATATACTGAGAGAGAGAGAGAGAGAGAGAGAGAGAGAGAGAGAGAGATAAATCAGAATAAATCCTTATACATTGCAGACAATAAATAAGCATATAATGTTCTCCACTATAAAATCACAATTTCTGAGTCACTATACGATCTCCCCACTGTATATTGAGAGAGAGAGAGAGAGAGAGAGAGAGAGAGAGAGAGAGAGAGAGAGAGAGAGAGGATCCCAAAAGTATTCAGAATAAATCTTAGGAAATAAATAGAAAATAAATATGCATCCAATATTCTCCATTTCTAAATCACAGTTTCAAAGCCAGTACAGAATCTTCCTCATTGTATCACCCATGCCCAAGGAGACGCCGTTAACGAACTAAAAAAAAAAAAAAAAAATTGTAAGGGGGCACTTTTCACACCTAAGCATCGTCAATAATACCTTTTTTTTCTTTTTACTGGGAGATGGAGAAGGATAGAGAATTGAGAGATGCCACTGGTTTACGGAACGTTAGTGCCAGAAGATGTATTCAACGCCACACGTGCAAATCCACCTGTCTCATTACCAACTAATGGGGGAGGGGGCGGGGTCTCCCCACATATATAAATTTAGGAAAAAAGAAGAAGAAAGGAAGATACATGAGAGAGAGACAGAGAGAGAGAGAGAGAGAGAGAGTCTCCCTAGATGTATAAATTCAGGAAATAAGACGAACGGTAGATACTTTTGTGTGTGTGTAAAGAGAGAGAGAGAGAGAGAGAGAGAGAGAGAGAGAGAGAGAGAGAGAGAGAGAGAATCTCCTCAAATATATAAATTAAGGAAATAGGAAAGTCGTATACATGTATGTGTGTGTGTGTGTGTAGAGAGAGAGAGAGAGAGAGAGAGAGAGAGAGAGAGAGAGAGAATCCCCGAATATTTAGGACCCTATTAAAATGCCAGCATTATGTGTTATATGTGTTTGCGCCAGTAGGCGAGATTTTTTTCCGGGTATTTAAAACTCTCGTATAAACAGTCTCGTTCGACATAAAAATAGTTTAAAGATATTCTAACGATTCAGAAAAGGGAGGTCTGCTGATAACAAATCTCTCTCTTTCTCTCTCTCCTTTTTGCCTTTTACATCGTTATTTTCACTATACTGGTATAAACTCTCTCTCTCTCTCTCTCTCTCTCTCTCTCTCTCTCTCTCTCTCTTATTCTACTATGTCTCTATCAGCAAGACGGACAGAAGCTTTTTTTATGGACAGATCTCCATTTAGTCAATAAATACATACATATATATACATATGTATATATATAAATATACTGTATACACACATATATGTATGTATGTATGTATGTATGTATGTATGTATGTATGTATGTATGTATAACTGAATCTCGAAAAAATATGGAATGTGATGAATAGATAAATAAAGGCAATGCCACGAAAGAAAGAGAAACAATGGAGTACTGCAAGGCCTTTCGACTTATCGTCCTTGACTTAACAGTCTGCGAAGTAGAGGACTATAAGTCGAAAGGCCTTGCAGTACTTCATTGGCTCTTTTCCTCTCTCTCTCTCTCTCTCTCTCTCTCTCTCTCTCTCTCTCTCTATATATATATATATATATATATATATATATATATATATATATATATATATATATATATATATATATATATAATGTACATATATATAATAATAATAATAAATATCTCTTACATATATATAGCCAATACATATCTATTTCTATGTATATATACACATATATTTGTATGTATTGATTAAATTGAGATCTGTCCATAAGAAAGGCCCCCCTCTCTCTCTCTCTCCCCTTGGCCTCAAGAACCGGAAATGACTCCTGGGAAATCCACACAGGTGGGCTGCTGCCGCTACTCAGGAAATCATAACAGTCGTTCCTCCCTATGACATGGGAACAGGCTGACCCATTCCTCATGACAATGTTGTATAGTATCTACCTGGTTACCGGAAGTGTCCTCCTTCTACCTGACCACCTTCACATTCGAAGGGTCTATTCCTTCAGTTACGAAGGTTCTAAACGAGAGGTTCTTGAAACTTCGGAAATCAATTGCAGGGGATGGACAGTTCTAAATCAGTGACCGGAAGGTTCCATAGACAAGAGTTCTATACTAAGGAATTTCTACCAATGACCAGAAGGTTCCACAGACAAGAATTTTACTTGATAGGAAATTCTACCAGACATTCTGTCTCTTTCTTGGAAATTTTAAACTGTATAATAAATGAATCATATACAAACAATCTGCAATTGTAGACTTAATCGATCCTAACGCAGAGGAATTCAATAAGTAAATGAGGGAATTGTTAACATAATAAAATAAATTAATCACCAGGTACAGGAATTCTGTAACAAGAGAACAAATAATGCAGTTACATCAATCATCGTAGCTGAAACTGTCAAAAGGTCAACAGTCAACATTCTTTTAAAAAACTCTTAGTACAAAATAGCCAAATAACCAATTATTATTATTATTATTATTATTATGGGAATGTGCTCTCATCCAGATGGCACAAACTAAAAACGACAATTTCTAAGCAAATTCACACAGAGAGTAAGTGAAATTCACCAGATTATTGTTAGTAATAATCACAAACATTTACTCAATAACTAAAGCATAAATAGAGCTCTAATTAAGCAATATTTTTCAGGAAACCTTACACAATAAAATTAAAACGTGACTTATAAATATTGACTTTAAAAACTATGTAAAAAAAAAATATTCAACAACAGCACAATTCATTAGAAATGCAGCCGCTTCAAGAGACGCGGTTCTAAGCTCTCTCTCTCTCTCTCTCTCTCTCTCTCTCTCTCTCTCTCTCTCTCTCTCTCTCTCTCTCTCTGGCTCGATTCTACCTTTTCT
>NC_089745.1:8818417-8823417 GCF_040412425.1 Macrobrachium rosenbergii | reverse complement strand
TTTCTCTCCCTCTCTCTCTCTCTTTTTTTTTCACATCCTTCAGGACACAGGATCCTCCTCTTCATAATTAATAGTAGTGACTCGGGGTACCACTGTAATCGACAGCGAACCTTGTTGTGACACATGCAAAACACCGCTTTGCATATGTCCGTAACAGAAGCCTAGCCGAAGCCGCTTTCCAGGCTCGGATCTTTTTTTTTTATTTTTGGGTCGGGAGAAAAAGGGGAAGGTTAAAAAGGAACGGGAATAAAATAAACGGAGGAGATAAGAAAACGCAATTGAAAAGAGATGTAAAAGAAGTTCCCCTCCTCTGCGTTAAAAGCATTTCTGGCATAACTGTGTTGTAGTTAATTTTGTTAAAAATGAAAACATGCAAATGGAAAGAGAAATAAAAGGGGTCCCCTCCTTTGCAACAAAAGCACTTTAGGGATAAATCTCTTGTAGTTAATTTAGTTAAAAATGACAACAATATCTGCGCCAGCCTTCAAAAGCTTACATATGATTACGAATATCATCTACATATTGAACAGGGAGTTCATATTCTTTATTCCTCTCCTAAAACGAAATACGAAAATAAACTTACGCAAGTCATCATTCTCTTACTTAATCTATCGGTTCTGGACCTTCCTTACGTTCAGTCGTCACTTTTTTAAGACCACTGAACTTTTTTAAATTGTCTGTAAAACTTACTAATTATTCCGGCAGAAGCGATCACCATATTCTCATTTCCTACACGAAGCCTGGAAACGCTTAATGAATATAGGCTATACATGCATGAGGAAATACTACATACGCATACATAGGACATACGGAAGAGTATGTATTCCTCCGCTCATTCTTCTTCTCCTTATTTTATTCTTTTCCTTTTTTCCTTCCCGTTCCTCCTTATTTCTTCTTCGGCTCTCTAAAAGCAGCAGACTTCTGTCGTTAAAGGATAATCATAAACAGGACCTTTCGAATGGCATTAGAACGGGTGTCTTCTTCTTCTTTTTCTTCTTCTCCCCACTTTGTCTCCCTCTTTTTCTACGTTTTTACTCCTGTCTTTTCCCCTTCCTCCCCCTCCCTGTTTCTACTCCACCTCTCTTCGTTTTTACTCCTCCGTCTTCTTCTTCCTCCTCCTCCTCCTCCTCCGCCTTCCTCCCTGTTTCTACTTCCACCTCTTCCTCCTTCTCCTTCCTCCCTGTTTCTACTTCCACCTTCTTCTTTCTCCTCCGCCTTGTCTTCCTCCCCTGTTCTACTTCCACTCCTTCTTTCTCTCCCCTCCTCCATCTCCTCCCTCATTCTGCCTCCACCTCTACTTCTCCTCCTACGTCTTACTCCCGGTTTCTACTTCCACCTCCTCCTCCTCCTCCTCCTCCGTCTTCCTAGCTGTTTCTATTTTTCCCCTCCTCCTCCTCCTCCTCCTCCTCCTCCGTCTTCCTCGCTGTTCCTATTTTTTCCTCCTCCTCCGTCTTCCTCGCTGTTTCTTCTTCTTCTTCTTCTTCTTCTTCTTCTTCTTCTTCTTCTTCTTCTTCTTCTTCCTCCTCCTCCTTTTTAGCCACGCCCTTGACAAGGCTGCCTTCTGTATGATGGATCGACCTTGCAAATCAGCGCTGAATCATGCAAGATGTCGCCGATAACGTTCCTTAATCAAACAACTAAACTGACAAAGATCAACGACGAGGCTTAACAAAGTAGTTCTCCTCTCGATCGGGAAAAAGCGAGACACCGAGAGAGAGAGAGAAGAGAGAGAGAGAGAGAGAGAGAGAGAGAGAGAGAGAGGGTCCAAAATTTTGGGATACAACATTTACAGAAAAAGTGCCCTGTCACATATGTGAATTTCCAATTGAATAAATATTTAACAGAGAGAGAGAGAGAGAGAGAGAGAGAGAGAGAGAGAGAGAGAGAGAGAGAGAGAGAGAGATGTCCAAAATTTTGGTATGCAACTTTACAGAAAAGTATCCCGGTCACATATATGAATTTCCAATCGAATAAATTATTGAACAAGTTAGACATTTTGACGGAACAAAGAACGCACACGTCTGCTCTTTTTTTTTCTTCTTCTTCTCTATTTGCTTCCCCTAGCAGCGACCAATAACAGTCGACTACCAATTAGATTAGGGATGAGGTCAACGAAGGCACAAAGTATTTTAGGGAAAGCGCCCATTCGTCCCTTAGATTGTGACCTAAGGGCGCTTACCATTAGGCCACCAAAAGAGAGAGAGAGAGAGATAGAGAGAGAGAGAGAGAGAGAGAATATAGTAATTCCCATTCACTCACCCAACTGGAGTTTCGGGACTCACTGTGGCTCTTTGCCACATCAGCAAGTATGGACAACATAAAAACATAAATCAAGATGACAAAAAAAAAAAAAATTAAATAAATAAATAAATCATATTAATCCGCTAACACGAGACAATCCATCATCTTGCCAAGCAGGAGCAAACTCCTCCGTAAAGTACGTAACCGAACCGCAGCAAAAGCGCTCAATGAGAACACACCTTGATGGCCATAATAAAGCATATCGAGCACAGAAAGTGATGTCCAAGCTATACTGATGAATGTGCCCTGGGAAGGTGAAGATTGGGTTTTTAACAGCCAGACTGTTTACCACTCCTTCCCCTTCCCCTCTCCCCCCTCCACTAACATCCTAGAAAGGGGGTTCTGTGCCCCCTCCCACCGTAACCCTGCAAGCTACTGATGAATGTGCTCTGAGAAGGTGAAGATTGGGTTTTTAACAGCCAAACTGTTTAGCTCCCATTTCCCATTCCCCTTCCTCCCCTCCCTCCACCAACATACTAGAAAGGGGGTTCTATGCCCCCCAACCGCCCCCAAACCCTGCAAGCTACTGATGAATGTGCTGAGAAAGGTGAAGATTGGAGTTTTAACAGCAGACTGTTTAGCCCCCATTACGCTACACCACACCTCCCTCACCAACACACTAGAAAAAGGGTCTGTGCCTTGCCCCCACCCCCCACTGTAACCTGTCCCAAGGAATGGGACCCTGACTGCTGTATTGATTTATAAAACGAAGTTGTAACATTATATATACAACGGGTTATTCAAAACCCTTCATCACCACATCATCCTGCCCCAAAAGATTGCTGCGCCCAATCAGCTAATGAGCTTCGATAGGACCCTGAAGAAGGAGAAGAAGAAGTGGAAGAAGAAGCACGCACTCACACACATACACAATCGAGCGCACATACAAATAAGGGCAAGGCGTAGTAACAAGTCTTTTTTTTTTTTTTCTTCTCCCTTAAATAGGATATCTACCTAAGGCAATGCATATTATAAAATAGGCTGGTTATCAGATCTTCTCTCTCTCTCTCTCTCTCTCTCTCTCTCTCTCTCTCTCTCTCTCTCTCTCTCTCTCTTTTGTCTTTCATGATCATGCCATTCCATGTTGAGCCTTCTACGATAAATAAAAATTGACAGACTTGGCGAACTGCATATTCTCTCTCTCTCTCTCTCTCACAAGATATCCACATCCATTATTTTGTCTTTCATGATCATACCATTCCCGTGTTGGGCAACTACCACAAATAAAGTTGACAGACTTGGCGAACTGCATATTCTCTCTCTCTCTCTCTCACTCTCTCTCTCTCACTCTCTCAATCTCTCTCTCTCTCTCTCTCTCTCTCTCTCTCTCGTTACATGCACTTGCGAAGTCAACTACAACTGACACCGCACTCTTTCCTTGCCTCAGCCCAACGCACCGTTCACAACACGTCCAGTACACGAAGAAGTCTGTGAATTTTCTCTCTTTTTTCTCTTTCTTTTTTTTTTTCTCTACTTCGCCCTGACACGGGACGACAATGCAAGATTAATCAGATCGGGATACACGGGTCGACATACCAAGTATCCAAAATCTATTAATCACCAGACCATAGCAACAGGTTTCTTATGCTACAATTCCCCGGGTCCCACGAGGAACCCCTCCCCCTACCCTCCTCCGTCCCTCCCTCCCACTCTCATCCGTCCAGCCTTACAACAACACAAACTAAAAAAGTACTATGTGCTGGTGCCCTCCACACCTGTCAATCCATTCAGTCTCCATATCCCCCGCCCCCGTTCCCCGTCAAGGTCCCCAACCTTCTTTTTCTTCCTCCATCAACTATGTAGTCGTGGTCTTCCATCTCCTGCTACTCCTACTTCACCTAGTCCTCCACCTTCTTCGTTCTGTATCACTGTCACAACGTATATCAGGGAGAGAGAGAGAGAGAGAGAGAGAGAGAGAGAGAGAGAGAGAGAGAGAGAGGTTGTCATTCCATGCATCAGAGGGAGAGTTTGTCATTCCCATATACAGTACCCAAAGGTGTGTGTGTGTGTGTGTCTGAGAGAGAGAGAGAGAGTTTGCAATCCCCCAAACAAACTGAGAGAGAGAGAGAGAAAGAGAGAGAGAGAGAGAGAGAGAGTCATTCCAGAGAGTCTGTCATTCCATATGCCATGAGAGATGAGAGACTGTCATTCCGTATACCGTGAAGATAGAGAGAGATAACGTTAGTAGAAGGTGTAACGTTAAGTGTCAAACACTTCCAGCACACCAACTAATAAGTCGCTGACTAAACGGGACGTTTCCCACTTCGAGAAACAGCACAACTGCACGAACAATGCAGACGTCCTACCAAGTTGCAGAGATAATGCCAGGTAGTATAGGAACTGAAATACACTCTGCGTATCACAATTGGCGTTGCTTCGTAGTGCGAGTACCGACGGAGGCGCTGTTTCGCCGTAATTAATAATAATAATAATAATAATAATAATAATAATAATAATAATAATAATAATAATGTATGGGTACATATATTAAAAACAAATATCTACATAACTGTGGATTTGTTTCTCCACTTCAAGACTCATGCTACTATGGGTATTTTTTAATAATAATAATAATAATAATAATAATAATAATAATAATAATAATAATAATAATAATAATAATAATAATAATAATAATAATAATAATAATAATAATGTATGGGTACATATATTTAAAAATAAATATCTACATAAATGTG